>NW_027419105.1:0-33236 GCF_009905375.1 Apium graveolens
AATTGTGCACGCAAAAGGATGATCAAGGTATTCATAGGTTTTCTTCTAGAATTTGGATTCCACCGGTGACGGAGCTGAAGAATGAAATCTTACATGAAGCACATAATTCAAGGTATTCAATCCATCCAGGGAAGTACCAAAATGTACAGATATTTAAAGGAGAAGTATTGGTGGCCAGACATGAGAGGGAAATTGCGGATGGGTTAGCAAATGTTATACATGTCCGAGAGTTAAAGCAGAGCATCAAGACCAAGTGGATTGCTACAGCCATTGGAGATTCCAGAATGGAAGTGGGAACATATTGCCATGGATTTCATAGTTGGATTACCAAGGACAAGGGCTAATCATGATGCCATTTGGGTTATAGGTAGACTTACTCCAATAGCTCATTTTCTGCTAAATGAAAGATTTTCGCTCGACAAATTAGTCCATATGTACCTGAAGGAAATTGTAGTTCGTCATGGAGTTCCTGTGTCTATTGTATCGGATCGAGATCCAAGATTTAATTCAAGATTTTGGAAGAGTTTTCAGGATGTTTGGGAACGAGACTGAATATGAGTATAGCTTACCACCCACAGATGGACGGCCAAAGTGAAAAACGATCCAGGCGATTGAAGATATGTTGCGTGTTTGTGCTATTAATTTCAAAGGAAGTTGGGACGAGCATTACCTCTGATAGAATTTGCTTACAATAACAGTTATTACGCCAGTATGGGATGCCACCCTATGAAGCCCTTTATGGACGCAAATGCAGATCTCCAGTGTATTGGGACGAAGTAGGAGAACGCAAAATACTTGGACCTGAATTAGTACAGCAGACAAAGGAAGTGGTTGAAATTATCCAGAAAAGATTGATAGCCCAGGACCGTCAAAGGAAATACTGGAATTCGAAGAAGGAAGCTTGGTATTACTGAAATATCACCATGGAAGGGACTAACGAGGTTTGGAAAGAAAGGAAAGTTGAGCCCAAGATATGTCGGATCTTTTGAGATTCTAAAGCGCGTTGGCAAAGTAGCTTACGAGTTGGCGTTACCTCCGCACATGGAGCACATTCACAATGTTTTTCACGTATCGATGCTTAAGAAATATATCCAGACTTCAGGCATGTAATAGAATATGAGCCAATAGAGCTTCAGGCAGATTTGTCATATGTAGAGAGTCCGATAGAGATTCTATAGGAAAGAGAGAAGGTATTGAGAAATAAAGTGGTAAAGCTAGTAATGTTATGAAGAAACCCAAAGGTTGAAGAGTCAACCGAGGAGTTAGAAAGTGATATAAGAGAAAAGTACCCTCATTTATTTTCTTAGGAGATTTTGAGGACAGAATCCTTTTAAGGGGGAAGGATGTAATCTCCGGGATATATCGTGTAATTATTTTTGCTATTAAATAATTATTATAGTGTTCCGTATCTATTCTGTGAATTATTGTTAAGTGTTAAATGTGTTTGAATGCTTAAAAATATTATTAATTGAGTATTTTAACTTTTATATGTCCAAAATAAAATATAGATAATTGTCATATCTTCCTAATTATTTTTATGTTGATTTATGAATTTATAGGAATCATATGAATTTTATAAAATCTTTTTCCGGGTATTTAAAATTTATTTTATAAAAGGGAACCAACCGACGTCATCTGTTGTTACGTTTTTAGAACCCGAAACTCTTCCGAAAACTCCATCCTAACCTAATTGCAATATTCCAAGCATTTTCCATGTTTCGACTTTTTTGATCTAGCGTACGGTTTGTCCTGCGCGGGTCCCGACGTAACATTTTCGATACAATATTCGTTTCGGTAAATCAATAAAACTCCTATTTTTGAGAAACGGGAGCTTTTTATTAAACTATCACAATTATCACCTCGTAGTACGTGTAACCAGGCGCTGAGACCAAGACCGCAGTACAAATTGTACTGATTTGGATAATTATCCCGAAAACACCTATACCGTTTGGACAGTTTTTACAAATAAACGTACCGTTTTATATCCGGAATGATCCAAAGGGATACTAATTTTCGTCATTATAAATATGCCTTTTACCGTATTTTTATTTCGTATTAAAATCATTTGCAGACAGTTAATTATATAATTTTCCAGAGAACATACTATATTCATATAATCTTCTGAAAAATCAAACCAACTTTTGGAGGTGTTATGATCTTTGTTGGAAAGCTCGAGTAACCAATTTGAAGGTCTTGAAGAGCTCTATCAGATTATGTGGATCCATACACTGCCAGAAATCAGGTTTATTTTCTAGAAATTTGTTTAATTTTTCGAATTATTTTTATTAAAAATATGAATTTTTGTTCGGATGATTGTTTGTATGATTTGATGATTGCATGTTGTAGAGCTTGTTACACTGATGATTTTTCATATGTCATGCGTCTGATTTGGAGGTCCAATAACATGCTCAAAAGTGGTTTAATTCTCGAATTTTGAAATTAGGGTTTATAACCCGTATGAATATTTTTAAGTGAAATTTGGGGCTTTTTGATTTAGGGATTATTAGCTGTTGATTTAGTGGGTTGTGTTCCTTATGAAATTTGCAATCGATTGGTATATAGCTCGTTAACAGAGGATTAGTGAATCCAAGTGAGTTGTCTTTTAAGTTTTCGATGTTCGCCGGAAACCAGCGATGTTCTTGGCCAATTTCCGGCCAGGACACGGATGATTGATGTGTTTTGATTGCACGAATAGATTCCTGGTGTTGAGTAGTGTAAATCTGGAGCAGATGGTGAGGTGGGGGTGCCGGAATCGAGTTCTCCGGCCACCCCTGTATTTTCCGGCGACGGGGGTGTAAAAATTTCAGTTTAGTCCCTGGACTTTTGGGGACGATGAAGTTTGGTCCCCTGAAGTTTCCAGAGTTTTCAAAAATAGGATTCCTGTTTTAAAAATATTCAAAATCATATTCCCTATTTATTTTATTATAAAAATCCATTTTTAATTTCTGAAAATTCCAAAAATTATTATTTTAATTCCAAAAATTATTTTTAATTCAAAATAAATCTGAATTAATTAGTTAATTAATTTCAGTTAATTTTTAATTGATTAATTGGTCAATTAATTCGAAAATTAATTGATTAATTGATTTAATTAATTATTAAGTGATTTTAATTAAATATTTAATTAGATTTAATTATTTAAAAATGATTTAAAATTTCAAAAAAATAGTTTCGAGCTTTAAAATATTATTTAAAATTGTTTTCAAGGCTCGATAATTATAATAAAAAAATTTTAAGCCAAAATGGGTCAACCGAACCCTGTTTATTACTCCGAAATTGATCCAACGACCCATTTTAATTCCGAAAAATATTTTAAAAATCATTTTAATTACCTCAAAGCATGTTTATGACCCGAGACTTCTTTATAAATGTTATATCATTGATTATGTGACGTTTATGTGCTATATGTGACTTGTTGGTTGACTGTCGGTCTGTATATTCGATGTTTACTTGTTTATTGCGTAACTTTCAATCCGTTAATCGGATTTGGGTGAAACGAAGGGTAGATAGAAGTATGTGTCGAATAGAATCGTATGAGTTGAATATTAATAGATGTTTATGATATGTGAGCAAAAGAGGCAAGGCGTAGAAAAGGAAAACAGGTAGTCGAGGAGTAAGACAGTGGTGATTGAAAGCGAGTGCAGTATAGTAAGCTAGTACCAGGCAAGTGTTCTAAACTTTCTCGAGATATTGTAGTGATTGATAGTTTTATTTTATATTTCAAGTGCTTTGAAGCACTGAACCCTAAACCCTGATTCCAGTTATTGATCTTGAGCCGTAAACCTGATTCTTTCTAGACCATTGATTGTTGAATACCCAGATACGAACCACAAATATACAATACTACTCTATAAATACATACAAACTAAATACCAAACACTGACCCGAATTACTTACATATTCAAACCATTGTATCCTATGCTTTGAAAGATCAAATCCTTGAAACCTTGAAACGTTATTTCCTTTGCTATCCAATTCTTTCACTACCTAGCATCCATGCTTTGAAAAAGCCATATTGATCCTTATGCAGATTGAAACCATTTTCATTATTGAACGTTCAATGTTGTTAATGATTCTGTTTATTGCTTATTACTGTTTATTCTGTTATTATGTTAGAATTGGATTGTTTTTATAAATTTGTGGACCAGATTCATGGTCAGACCATATAATGGTCAAGTTAGGCCAATGTGTGCCTTGGATCCAATAGTTAGAGCAGTGCTGTGTGCTTTGCTCGGGGTTAGTGCGTGACTGATCAGCAACCTAACCTTGGTTTTTAAAATGAAAATATAATATCCAATTTTAAATCATAATTTATTGTTCACTTGACATCATAACCATGTTCACCTGATGATCATTATTCTTAGTTTTGTCATTGTGACTTGCTGAGCTAGTTAGCTCATTGGTGCGATGTTGTTTATGTTCTTTTCCAGTTAAGAAGGAACTGGTTGGTACCGAGGATCCCCAGTCCAGCGCGAGAGCTAGGGGTTCAGGTTGATTGAGTTGAGCTAGTAGGCTTCTTTTGGAATAATTTAAGTTTGTAAAAGTTTGTAATATTGTTAATTACTCAGCTCTGAGTTGGAATAGTTGTGATTCGAATGTTTGTAATATAAGTAAGTGTGTTTGGCTTGTGTGCATACTTTAACCTGTTGCGGTCCGCGGTAGTTGGTAAGTAGGATCACTGCATATTATTATTATTATCTTTGTTATTGTTATAAGCAAGTTATAAATAGTGTGTGTGGACCCCAAACTTCTGACCCGGGTTTGGAGGGCACCACATCGGTTCTGCCAAGGTCTGACTGGTCTTCTAGGCATCTGTGATATGTATATAACAGGTTGCAAGGGTGAGCATAATCGCTCAGCAGTACCTACATATGAATAACAAGATAAAAACAGTAATGTAAACAGTTATAGGAACAGAACTATAATTAATCCTTAAAAATAATTCTGCGCAAATAATTAATATCATAAATATTAATCAAAATCCTGCAGAAAATTATTAAAATTATTATAATAATCCAATTCACAATCTGTAACAAAAACAGAACAGGAATTAAACTAAACCAACACCCAACACGCGCGAACGCGCCACAGAACCACAAACAGGGACGCAAATACAGGCGGCATCACCGCCTTCCACTACCACTCACACACCCACACTTAAACACACACACACTTAAACACGCACACATCATACACATATAAATATATACAAAAGTATATATATATATAACAAGCCAAACAGGAAACAAGGAGGTCGCCGGAGAATCCGGCCGGAGAACTCACCGGAAAGGCGAGAAACCGAGCAAACCAGGGAAAGACAGAAGAGAAGAAAGAACGAGAGGAAAGAAGGATGGGAGAAAGAGAAGAGAAAGAGATCGAGAGATTTTGACGAGAGAGAGAGAGAGAGAGAGAGAGAGAGAGAGAGAGAGAGAGAGAGAGAGAGAGAGAGAGAGAGAGAGACTGAGATTTGCAGTCGAACCCGATAGAAACAAAGAGGGAACCAACCACAGCTACACGTGTCCTGAAAATATGGATACGTGTTAACTTCTTTTTATTAGAAATTAACACGTGTCTCGGGATACTCGAGTAACGAATATGTATCCTGAATACTGAAATTAACGAACCAAGTCACCTTTTAAAATAATTCGATAAATCACAATAATAGTTTTAAAATGTCATAAATATCCTGGAGTACATAAAAATGTAATTTTCACAATTTTAAAATAATTTTTGAAATGCAGTTTATACCCGCTTTTAACAATTAAACGAAACAACGCGCGGGTGAAATTAATCCTGAAATTTTCCAAAATAATTTTAAAATTCTCAGAATATTATGAACTTAATAATATGAGCTTCGTGATTTTTGAAGAATTCTGGAATTAAATATGGATTTTACAAATAAACACAATCAGAAAATCTTTTAAGGATAAATAATTAGTGAAATATTGATTTCTCAATTTTATAAAATCCCAAAAATAATTATTGAAATTATAAAATTATAAAACCAACTTTAGAGTCATTCCAAGTATTTATGGAATTAAAACTGTAATAAAATTACTTTTACAAGCGAAACAAAACCATATAACACAATAATAAATCACAAAAATTATAACCTATTTATCAATAAATCACAGACACATAATAAACATCAACATACTGCTGCCAAATCCAATACACCTATTTTATTTAATTATTTATTCAGCTATTAAACTTTAAAATAATAATAAAATAATAGCAAATATACGAGTCGTTATATCATTTCCCCCTTAAAAAGATTTTATCCCCGGAAGCTGAGTTAGCTAAACAAATGAGGATATTTATCAAGCATGTCTGACTCTATTTCCCAAGTAGACTCTTCTACTCGAGGATTTCTCCACGGAACTTTCACTATGGAAATTGACTTAATCCTAAGGACTCTCTCTTTACGGTCTAAGATTTGGATTGGTTGTTCCACGTAGGACAAATCTGGCTGAAGCTCAATGGGTTCGTACTCTATAACTTGATTCGAATCAGGAACATAGGGCTTCAACATAGATACATGGAACACATTATGGATATGCTGTCACTGCGGCGATAACGCTGTCTCGTAGGCAACCTTTCCTACTTTCTTCAACACCTCAAATGGTCCTATAAATCTGGGGCTAAGTTTACCACTCTGGACAAATTACATTAACCCTTTCCAAGGTGATACCTTTAGTAACACTAGTGCTCCTATCTCAAAGTTCATATCCTTCATATGCAAGTCTGTATTCTTTCTCTGCCTATCTTGGGTTGCTTCTAACCTCATCCGAATCAATGCCACTGCATCTCTGGTTTGCTGAACCAACTCGGGGCCTAACACTTTCTTATCTCCTACTTCATCCCAATACAAAGGCGATCTACACATACGTCCATACAAAGCTTCGTAAGGCAGCATTCTCATGCTGGCATGGTAGCTGTTATTATAGAGAATTCAATCAAAGGTAAGTGTTCGTCCCAATTTCCTTTAAATCCAAAACACGAACTCTCAACATATCCTCTATGGTCTGAATTGTTCTCTCACTTTGACCGTCTTTCTGAGGATGATAGGCAGTGCTCATATTTAACTTAGTTCCTAAACATTCATGGAATTTGGTCCAGAACCTGGAATTGAATCTCGGGTCTCGATCTGACACTATAGACACAGGAACTCCATGCTTGGTCACTATCTCGTCCAAATATAACTTAACTAACTTTTCCAAAAAATACATTTCGTTGATCGGAAGAAAATGCGCTAACTTGGTCAACCTATCAATAATTACCCAAATAGCGTCGTGATTTGCTCTCGTCTTTGGCAATCCTACTACAAAATCCATTACAATCTATTCCCACTTCCACTGGGGAATCTCCAAAGCTTGTAACAATCCACTCGGTCGTTGATGTTCCGCTTTTACTATCTGGCACACGTGACATTTGCTAACCCAATTAGCAATATCCTTCTTCATTCCCGTCCACCAAAAGTTTTTCTTCAAGTCTTGGTACATCTTAGTGCTACCAGGGTGGATAGAAAACCTAGAGTTGTGCGTTTCGTGTAACACTTCATTCTTTAGTTCCACCACATTAGAAATCCAAATTTTAGAAGAAAATCTAAACAAAACTTGGTTATCCTTTTGGGTACACAACTCTTCTCCGGTCAATGTATCCAACTCTTGTTCCATAACTCCTTCTTGACACCTTTTGATCTTTTCTATCAACGTTGGTTGGAAGATAATCTCGTATAGTTGCTCCTGATTTCCACTTGGTACTCAAACTTCAATCTTCATCTTTTCTAAGTCTCTTGCTAGTTCGCCCGCAATTTGATCCACATTCAACTTTTCTTTCCTGCTCAAGGCATCAGCCACCACATTGGCTTTTCCTGGGTGATAATTAATTGAACAATCGTAGTCCTTGATCAATTCTAACCACCTTCTCTATCTCATGTTCAATGCCTTCTGCGTAAATATGTACTTTAAGCTCTTATGATCCGTGTAAATATCGCACTTCTCTCCATACAAGTAGTGATGCCACAACTTTAGAGCAAATACTATAGCTGCCAACTCAAGATCATGGACGGAATACTTCTGCTCGTGAGGCTTTAGTTGTCTGGAGGCATAGGCGATAACTTTGTCGTGTTGCATCAATACACAGCCTAAACCTTTCAAAGAAATATTGCTATAAATCACAAAGTTTCCCGTCTCATCTGGAAATGCTAGCACTGGAGCTGACACTAGTCTTCTTTTCAATTCCTGGAAACTTTCTTCACACTTTTCCATCCAAATGAACTTCTCATTCTTCCTGGTTAGTTTGGTTAATGAGGATGCAATCTTAGAGAAATCCTTTACAAACCTTCGGTAATATCCAGCTAATCCAAGAAAACTTCTTAATTTTGTCGGAGTCTTCGGTTGCTCCGACTTGGATACAGCTTCAATCTTTACAGGGTCTACCTTGATGCCTTTTTTACTTACCACATGTCCAAGAAACTGTACCTCTGTCAACCAAAACTCACACTTGGAGAACTTTGCATACAATTGCTTCTCTCTCAACCTCTGAAGGGCAATCCTTAGATGCGTTACGTGATCTTATGGAGTCTTTGAATGTATGAGGATGTCATCAATAAATACAATAACAAACTTATCCAAGTACTCCTTATATACTCGATTCATTAAATCCATAAAAGTCGTTGGCGCATTTGTCAATCCAAACGACATCACTAAGAACTCATAATGGCCATACCTTATTCTGAATGCAGTCTTGGGAATATCTTCGGACTTTATCTTCAGTTGGTGGTAGCCAGACCTTAAATTAATCTTTGAAAAATAACATGCCCCCTTAAGCTGATCAAATGGATCGTCGATGCGTGGAAAAAGATACTTGTTCTTTATTGTCAACTTGTTCAACTCTCTATAGTCAATGCACAATCTCATACTTCCATCCTTCTTTTTTCACGAATAACACTGGAGCGCCCTACGGAGAAACACTAGGCTGAATAACTCATTTATTCAATAGTTCCTGAAGTTGCTTGGCCAATTCTTTTATTTCCACTGGAGCCATTCTATATGGAGCTTTGGACACTGGTTCGGCTCCAGGTATCAAATCAATGGAGAACTTTATCTCTCGATCAGGTAGTAATCCTGGTAATTCCTCTGGAAAGACGTCGGGAAATTCTCTTACTATGGGAATCTCATCCAAGGTAGGGGTTTCTTTCTTCGTATCCACCACATGAGCCAAATACGCTTCACACCCTTGCCGCAATAATTTTTTTGCTTGTAATACTGGGAGGAACTTCTTGTCTTGCCTCTGCCCTTGGTAACTGATCCTCTTATTATCTGTGGTATACATAACAACTCTCTTTTTCTTGCAATCAATGTTTTCCTTATACAGAGACAACCAATCCATGCCTAAAATAACATCGAATTCTTCTAACTCAAAAGGTATTAGGTCGGCAGGGAAAGTGTATCCTGAAATCTCTATGGAGCACTTAGGACAGAATTGACTTACGGGAACTTTATCCTTATTAGCCACCTCTATGTTCAAAGGTTCATCTAAGGCTTCCAACATCAATTGCATTTTATTTACACAGTTCATAGATATAAAAGATTTGGACGCTCCCGAATCAAATAAAACGTTAACAGGTACAGAATTAAGAGAAAGCGTACCTGCAACTACATCGGAATCATGAGCCGGAGATTTCTTGGTCATCTTAAAGGTTCTAGCTCTAGCAATACTTGTTGCTGGTCCTTGGGACACGCTCCTTCCAACACTACCTTGGGTCACTGATTTGCAATTCCTAGCAATATGCCCCACTTTGCCGTAACTAAAACAAGTTACTCCTTGGGTCTCAGACTTCCACTCCGTGGAATAATGACCCTTCTGGCCACATTTAAAATAGTCGATATTTTCTCTGCACTGACCACTGTGCTTCTTTCCGCATGTCTTACAGTCGATCATCGGCTTGCTAAACCTTGTCGGGGTAGAACTAACTGAAGTGGTACTGGGCCTAGCCTGGGGGAAATTCTGTCTCCTGAACTTCCTATCATTATTCTTTCCAAACCGACGCTGAAAATTCTGACTTACTCCTCCTGATTCTGACCTAGCAGGTCCACTTTCAAACTTCCTTTTCTTCTCATCCTGCTCCTTAGCAGCTAACCTCTGGTCACTTTCTATCACTAAGGCAGCCTGAACTATTGAAGTATACGTCTTGAGTTGTAAGGCTACAACTACACTCCTTATCTCTGGCTTCAACCCTTGTTGAAACCGCTTCGCTCGCTGAGCTTCCGAACTCACATATTCTGGTGCTATACGGGCCAACTCCGTAAACTTTACTTCATACTCTGTGATACTCATGTCTCCTTGCTTCAACTTCAAAAACTCCATCTCCATCTGACTCTGGAGACAATCTGGAAAGTATTTCTCTAAGAACAGTTCTGTGAATTTGGTCCATGGGACAGGACCTTCTCCTTTTAATGCTCGTGTAGACTCCCACCAATAGTTTGAATCATTCTTCAGAAAATAACTAGCATAATCGGTCTTTAAATTTTCACTCACCTTGGTGAGTGCAAATGCCTTCTCCATTTCCTTCAACCATATCCCGGAAGCAACATGATCCACTTCACCTTTAAACTCTGGGGGTTTCACTTCCTGGAAAGACTTAAAACTAACAACCTGGTTTATCCCCCTCATCTCATGGTGTTGTTGGATTTGCAGCTGCTGCTGTTGGATTTGCTGTTGTTGTTGCTGTATGAACTGTTGTTACTGTTGTTGTTGTTGCTGCTGCAATTGTAGTTGCTGCTGCTGAAATTGCTATTGGGCCAGCTGAGTAGACTGTTGAAGCAACAAATCCATCAATTCACTCATGGAGGGATCCCCAGCAGATCCGTTATTGGGTTGAGAATTCTTCTTTAGTGGCATTTTCCTGAAACATAACAGTCATATATAAGAAAATGGATTGCTCCAAGCAGTTTATACATATGTATCAGGAGAGTGTTGCCACTAAGACAATATCCTCATCCTCGGTTTAATTGGATCCATCCTGAGTGAATGATCATAATCTAGAAATGCCAGCAATAGAAGCAATAATAATAGTAACAACAATAATAACAACGCACAAGTATATATAAAAACTGAACAACAGAATAAAGCAATTACTATACAATAACCAACAGAAATCCAACTGATACAATTGAAATCCAACTGAAAAGAAACCATCCAAATACTCATCAAAACTAGCTGTCATAGCAGCCTCCGCCTACTACAACTATCATAACATAATGTACATATATAAAGAAAACAACTACAGAACTCCTGGAAGCCAACTCTGAGCTCTGTATCTCTTTGCTGTAATCCTGGTCTAACCACTGCCACTGCCACCAATAGAACCTAACTCAAACACCAACCAGTTCACCAGGTCCTGATACTGAATGGCTCTAAGCTCTGAGTTAATAAAATGGTCAATGGATCTAGCCCTCTCAACAACAGTCTGGGTCAAAGATCGCACACGGGCATGCACATCAGGGGAAGGGGCAGGGATGCCCTGGAAAGGTCCAACTGGTATCTGGTCAAGCTGAGCAGCCAGCACCGGACTCTGCTCTCTAATGAAATATCTATCCACCGCTTGGTGAACATGTTAGGAAATCGGGGAAGAGGTACCGCTAGGGCAAAGGGAGGAACTAGAGGTCTCGAAGAGGAAAAACTAGGACCACAACCGGGAGGAAAATCCCTAACAGAAGACACAGACCTACGTACCCAGCGAGGACGGACACTAGGTCCAGGGATATCCCTCGGTACGAAGGAAGGAACTGGTGGGGGATGCATAGGAATCTCCTCAGCTACGACATCCATGGTCCTCTCGGAGTCAGAGCTATCCAAGTCTGATAGGTTCTCCCGGGATGGAGAACTAGAGACCACAATAGGCCACTGCTAACAGAATAAATATACAGGAAACACACAACAAGGTCAAGAAAATTCTATCAAAATATTAATAGATGCCAGGGTAACACTGTCGGAACCCTCGACTGACTCTAAGGGTTTTCTCCTCTATATCAATTGCTGACTCACACCTTAAGACACAATTCTATACCTTTTTAACTCAATCCCTAACCTGAATCAGGGACTTGAACCTGTAGCTCTGATACCAACTGTGACGGCCTCAACCCCGGGGTCAGGAGTTGACCTCACCAAACACAATTAACAGAAATATAAACAACAAGATTATCATTAAAATATACTAACTCGACCCCGACCAAGATCCGATCTAGGTTCAAGTATGATCCAGGCTACACATTATTACAAACCATTTATTCAAAAGTCTGACACACACTAACTTATTCAGCAACTCATCAGACCGCACGTGGCCTGATACTAACTACCTCTGAGGAGCCAGGTCCTGAAGGGGCTGAAACTCAATTCTGCCAAGGGTCGATTGGTCTTCTAGGCATTTGCGATATATATATAACAGGTTGCAAGGGTGAGCATAATCGCTCAGCAGTACCAACATATGAATAACAAGATAAAAATAGTAATATAAACAGTTATAGGAACATAACTATAATTAACATGAAATCTGTAATCTGTAAATCATTTCGAACAGCAGTATGTAAAGAAAAGCTGAGATAACTGGATATCAATGACCAGCATGCTCAAAACAAACGTAGTAGTGTGCTGCGTAAGTACCAGAGTCCAATTTTAGCATGTTATTCACATCTATAAAACCACTGTATCAAATACTTATACCCTTACAGGAATCACAAAGCCAAATCAGATACGTAACGGATATGTGAAGACAGCTGATCAGGCTATCAATACCAGACGGCTCTAACTGACATCCCATTTACCTGTTCCGGAACTCAGAGACTAGATAGGTCTCTGACCTGCTGGACTAATCGGTTATATAATACGCGCAACCGAATTAGCCTCTTACGCCACCTCAGTAGGCCTACTCTGGCCCCTATGTGTCCCATATCTGATCGTTTTATCCAGTTTTCAAAACACTTGTACCTATCTCATTTCAAAATCATTCATTTAACAACACACATGGGAAATCTAGTTCACAAATCATTTCATTCGAGATAGGTACCTTTCGAAGTTACTTTTCCCCAAAACAGGTTTAAAACAACGATTTATAATTATAAGGGATACGTAACTTAAAACGTTTTATGTTCCTTTACGAGGTTAAAATAACATTTTATTCATACGTTCTTAACCATAAAAGAATGGTTAGGGTACTTGCCTTGCAACGCTTTCAGAAACCCTAAGTAGCTTTTACGCTGACTTCGATCCTGGCGATACTCTACTGGGATCTACAATAACAGAATACCCTAGTCAGTTATACCGACATGCTTGATATCCTCGAACCCTAATAGCCCAACTTGATAACCCGACTCGTATAGTACTTATACACGTAATCACATAGTCACATAGTCCGCATACAAATAGGGGTAATACACTTCGTATTATATAGTACATTTCTCGTATTTAAAATAAATTTTTAGAAAATTTTGGCAGCAACTCTTTTGTTTATAAGCCTACCTGTTGATCACAATCGACGTCAAAATATACAACAAACAACAATCCATAATTCATAATTCCACAACACAAGTCCAAATCATTTACACACGAAATTTATTATACGACTTATTTTATTTATTTATAAAATTTAGGACGCAGAATAAATTCATCACCGCCCACCGTCCGCTCGTAAAAAGTCATCGCGGACGGCGGCAAAATTTCGCGGGTACCCGATTAATTCTCGGGTTTCCAACGTAAAACTTCGCCGATTAATCCTTAAAAATAATTTTGCGCGAATAATTAATATCATAAATATTAATCAAAATCCTGCAGAAAATTATTAAAATTATTAAAATAATCCAATTCACAATCTGTAACAAAAACAGAACAGGAATCAAACTAAACCAGCAGCCAACACGCGCGAACGCGCCACAGAACCACAAACAGGGACGCAAACACATGCGGCATCGCCGCCTTCCGCCACCACTCACACACTCACACTTAAACACACACACACACTTAAACACACACAGCATACACATATATATATATACACAAAAGTATATATATAACAAGCCAAACAGGAAATAAGGAGGTCGCCGGAGAATCCAGCCGTAAAACTCACTGGAAAGGCGAGAAACCGAGCAAACCGGGGAAAGACAGAAGAGAAGAAAGAACGAGAGGAAAGAAGGATGAGAGATAGCGAAGAGAAAGAGATCGAAAGATTTTGACGAGAGAGAGAGACTGAGATTTGCAGTCGAACCCGATAGAAACAAAGAGGGAACCAACCACAACTACACGTATCCTGAAAAGATGGATACGTGTTAACTTCTTTTTATTAGAAGTTAACACATGTCCCGGAATACTCGAGTACTGAATATGTATCCCGAATACTGAAATTAACGAACCAAGTCACCTTTTAAAATAATTCGATAAATCATAATAATAGTTTTAAAATGTCTGAAATATCCCGAGTACATAAAAACGTAATTTTTACAATTTTAAAATAATTTCTGAAATGTATTTTATACCCGCTTTTAACAATTAAACGAAACAACGCACGGGTGAAATTAATCCCGAAAATTTCTAAAATAATTTTAAAATTCTCAAAATATTATGAATTTAATAAAATATGAGTTTCGTGATTTTTAAAGAATTCTGAAATTAAATATGGATTTTACAAATAAACACAATCAGAAAATTATTTAAGGATAAATATTTAGTGAAATATTGATTTCTCAATTTTATAAAATCCCAAAAATAATTATTGAAATTATAAAATTATGAAACCAATTTTATAGTGAATCTAAATATTTATGAAATTAAAACTGTAATAAAATCATTTTTACAAGCGAAACAAAACCATATAACTCAATAATAAATCACAAAAATTCCAACTTATTTACCAATAAATCACAGACACATAATAAACATCAACACACTGCTGCCAAATCCAATACACCTATTTTATTTAATTATTTATTCAATTATTACACTTTAAAATAATAATAAAATAATAGCAAATATATGAGTCGTTATAACTAGTGTGCGGATGGATTCAATGGATGGATGATTTCTTTAAGACAATTAGGTTGTCTGTTTTAGTTAATGGATCCCCTACTTCAGAATTTAAGATGTCAAATGGAGTAAGGCAGGGAGATCCTTTATCACCTATGCTCTTCAATCTTGCTGGAGAGGTTATAAATAAGTTACTTATCAAGGCTAATGAGATTGGATTGATTGAGGGTGTGCAGTTGAGTAAAGGGATTAAGTATATCACACACTTGCAATTTGCTGATGATACTATAGTGTTCTTACAAGTAAATGCAAAATCAATTTGGGGAATTAAGAAAGTGCTTCAATGCTTTCAGTTGCTTTCTGGATTGAGAATCATTTTTTAAAAGTTACATATATTCTTGTCATATGCCAGAAAGAGACTTGAATTATTTTGCTAAGTTATTGGGTTGTAAAGTTGGTTCCTGGCCTTTAGTTTTTTTAGGGAGTCAAATTGGTATTAGTCCAAGGAAAGTTGTCTTCTGGAAACCTCTTATAGAGAAATTTAAAGAAAAGCTAGCAAGTTGAAGGAGGGATAGTTTAAATCAGGCTGGCAGGTTGTCCTAGGTCAAATCAACCATTAACAGCCTTCCAACCTATTCATTTGCCTTATATAAAGTCCCATTGGGAGTTTTTCATCAATTAGAGAATATTATAAGGGACTTCTTCTGGGGAAGTCAGTCGGGGTTGGAGGAAACAAATTACAGGAAGATGCACTTGAAGGCTTGGAATGACTTATGTAAGTCAAAGAAAAACGGTGGTTTGGGTTTAGCTTCCCTACAGCAGAGAAATATGGTACTTCTGTGTAAATGGTGGTATAAATGGCAAGCAGATAGGAAGGTGGGTTGGAATGTATGCGTTAGGGATAAGTATAACTGTTGTAAGGGAGAAGGATTAGAAAGTTTGAATGATCAAGGAGCTAGCTCAGTTATAGTGCAAGACATTCAAAAAGCAGTCTCTAAGTTTGCTGAGACTGGCTATTTGAGTTGTAGTAATTTAAAATGGATAATTGTTAATGGAGAATCAGCTCTGTTTTGGGAGGATTTATGGTTTCAAGATAGGCCTCTTGTGGATAAGTTTACTAAATTGTATAGTATCTCCAAGTTGAAGCAAAAGGAGGTAAGCATTTTTAAAACTCTTTGGGATTATTATGATAGGAGTGGGGAAGTTTTTTGGTCTAGACAGTTAAGAAGCTGGGAAATGGAGGAGTTAAATGAGTTAAGTCTGATAGTTGATTCATTGCAATTGGTTGTTGGTAGAGATAAATTGGTTTGGGTACCAGTTGGGATTCCTACAGCACTAGGATGGCTTATGAATTGCTAAGTCAAGAGGGTTCTAGTCATTATAATGCTCACTGGGATCTTTTATGGAAGTGTAAGGTGCCTGAAATAGTTAAGTTAATTATTTGGAAAGTTCAGTCCAGAATTGTCCCAACTAGATTGTGGTTAGCTCATAGAATAAAGAACTTTAATGATAGTAAGGAATGTACATTGTGTGGGCAGGAACAAGAGGATAAAGAGCATCTTTTTTGGAAATGCATGTTTTCCAAAAAACTTTGATTGCTTATATTAGGTTGGTGGGGGTTAGTTTCCAGGGTATATATTGAGGATCTGGAGACTATGTGGAGGTCCATAAGTATCTTTCAAGAGGTATCAAAGCAGTTTGGTCCGGTGTACTAATAGCTACATTGAGGACTATTTGGTTGCATAGGAACCTATGTATTTTTTAACACGGAGATCCAAATCATATGCAAGTTTTTACTATGATTCAAAGTAGAGCTATGGAGTGGGGTCTAGCTAATGGTACCATCAGCAAAAAAGAGAATTTCATGGTGGTGTTATAATCCTATGGGGGTTGTAACAGCAAGTGAGAAAGATTTATGGTGGGAGCTGATCAATAAGAATAATTTCCACATTGTGGCTTTTATAGATGGTAGCTTTAGAGAAGATCCTAAAGGCAAAACTATGGCTGGTATTAGTGGAATAGTTTATTCTTCTTCTAGAGAAGTTCTGTTGCAGTTTTCCGGTACAGCTTCAGCCAATAGTGCATTTGAGGTGGAATGTTGTGCATTAGAAATGTTACTATTGCTACAGATAGATAGAACTTGGGCAAAGAGTCACATTTTAGTTTTTTCAGATAATATGAAGGTGGTTAAGCAGGTGGAAACTGATGCTCTTCATGTGAAACTTTGGGGGGGGATTCAGTTGAATGTGCAGTTAAGGCATATCAGTAGAATGTGGAATGGAATGGTAGACAGATTTGCAAAAAAAGGTGCTCATTTAAATAAATTAGAGATTATTAAATAATGAATTAGTGGTACATTTTTTAGGAGTATTATAGTGGTATATCTTCAGCTAATAGATTGTAGAGGAATCATTACTTGAGTATAGAGTCTTAATGATAGCTTAGGGGTTTCTTGGGGAAATGAAAAGTTTAAGATTCCCTCTTGGAAGTGCAAACGATTTCTTGGAAGTTTAGTTTTGGGGGATGTAGAGTCATAATGATTTTTTTAGGGAGTTCATCTGGCAGTAGTATATATAGAGGGTTCCAGTTTGCATTACACTCACTCACTTAAATCGGTTCAGTTTATATCTAATTAGTTGTGAGCAGAGAGCTTTTTCAAGGGTTTTTCTTATAATTTCTCAAAAAAGGAAGTTCAAATGGAGGAAGAGAATGTAAACGTTAATTCTAGGTGGATGATGCCCAACAAGGGAGTTATCAAGTGTAATGTGCATAGCTTCTTCTCCCAAGAAGCTTTGCCAAATGGGAGGCATTCTGGCATTGGGGCTGTCTTTCGGAATTCTGTAAGGGTTATCTTGCACATGACTGGGGGATCTTTAGGGTTCGAGGATCAGAGAGAAAATGAGTTACATGCTCTTTTGGAAGGCTTGAAGAAGGCATACTATAAAACTACAAGAAGATCATTTTGGAGACGGATCATGTTGATGCATATTGGGATGTTTACAATTCTATTGTGGTAGGAGGGAGACCTCAATATGAGCATGTGTTGTGGAAACTTAATCAGAGGAAGGTAGACAAAAATTACAAGTGTGAGTTGAGGTTGGTTGATAGGGAGGCCAATGAGCTTGCTGCATATATTGCTGTTATGGGGCAATTCATTGGAATATCATGGTTATAATTGAGGAAGACATTGGAAGGGTTGAGGAGTTCTGGTACTTGGATATGGGTCTGGGACAGAGATTTAGGGCAGTTAGGAAGAGTGATTTTGAGCCTGCTATTCTGGTGGATGAGGTTTATCATCCTTAGGAGGAGGAGCTGTCTCGGGATGCTGAGATCAATGAAGGTCAGAATCAGGGGTTTGGTTTAGGTCTGCAGGATGAGGAGGCTGATGCTTTGGGGAATGCTGGAGGTGAGGACTTAGCTGGTCTAGAAATTGTGGTGGGCTTGTCGGCTGTCGGAGCTCAGGAAGATGCTGGTATTGGTCCTGGTGTTATGCTGGGTTTGGCTAAAGAAATGGAACTCTGAAGTTACAGCTGAGGATCTGCATGGCTTGGAGACAAGGAAGGAGGTCGAAGAAGGCTGATGGGTAGTTCATCAGTCGCTTATTTAGTTTTTTAATAATTAATTAAGTTAAGTTTAAGTTTATGTTTTGTTTAAGTGGTCCATTGATATGCTAGTTTTGTGATAAATAAGTTTAGTGGTGAATGTTTGGGTTGTTTTGTGTCCCATTTTATTTGGGTTTGTAATGAAGGATGGTTTGGGTTTGTGCACTATAATATTTGTTGTTCAAAAAAAATTTGAATAAAATGAATTCAATATATGTTGGTGAAAAAAAAATTACTTGAGTACTTATTCTTTAGTCTCCCAATTCCGGTGCTTATTTTTCCGAAATAAAATTGAGTCGAACTGATTTTTAGTTTTACAACCTTGACTAGTGAGATTGTGAAACAATTTGAAAAACATAAGCCAACCCCATTAATATTAGTATATAATTTTGATTATTTGTTTAAACAAATTTCAAGATTTTTTTTTTGTTTTCATTTAAACATATGACGATAAATACATAGTAATATAAAATACTTATTTATCACTTAAGCAGTATCTTTTTCCCTGGAGGGTAAAATTAAGGGAAATTACCTAAAATATCTATTTTTTTAAAGTTATTTTTAAAAGTACAATTTTTTAAGTTCCATTTTCAAAACTACTATTTCCAACCTCTACAACCTATTATGCAATGTAATTTCAAATTTTAAAAATATTGATTTTAAGGTTGCATTAGTTACTTTTCAAGTTTGCAACCGAATAACTTTAAAATCAACTTCGAAAAAAAATAAAATAAAAATTGCATAGCATTTTGCAGAAATTGCAAATCATATTTTTAAAAATGAAATTAAAAAATTGTATTTTTGAAAATAAGTTTTAAAATGACAATATTTTCAAAATATTAGTGTAAACCTAAAATAGCTGGGGGAAAAAAAGATTAGTGTATGTATGGGAGCTCAAGTATGTTTTGTTCTGTTCGGCTCACACAAATACCAAACATTTAGTTTCGAAATACCAATCCCGCTCTTCGCCAAAACTGTAACAAGAAATCCATTTTACACTATAATTCAGTAAAACAGAATTTAATTTATGATGAGTAACCTCGAAAGAAGCTCAAAAGGACGCGGAAACTAAATAGGTGATGACATGCATTGAATAAGATTTAACAAAACTAAATATAATAATATACTGAAATATGTATTATATAAGAAATAATTGTTTAGAGCCTCACAGTTTATGCCTTTACGGCCACAAAATTCGTTCCCTCAAAACTACTGCTCTTGAAAGTTACTGCAGTGACGGTATACAGTCGGATTAAACAGTAAGCATTGAAGGATGCAGTAAAGAGAGCACTAATTACATTACAGATGGGTCTAACAATATCACACTAACCTTTAAGCTTACAAACAATCTCCAGATTCTAATTAAAGTAATAAAGCTTTCTTCTACGGCCCAGGAGAAAAAGGTATTAATAAATGGGCTCTTCCAAATCAGAACACTTGCATGCATTCTTGATGGTTGTGGATTTTACTTCTAAAAAATCTTACGTTCGGAATAGAAGTAAATGCTTCCAATCAATTCAATTGTCCAATACGCATCAGGAAGCAACCTTGAAACTCTTGGCTGCAGACAATTAGTCGCACTTGATATTTCGGTAAATCCTCCTTACAAAAAGATTGGAGCCCAAGTAACCAACAGCTCCTGAATAATTGACGCAGACACATAATAACAAAGTCAATTACATATAGAAAATGATGATACTGTGTGAATGGTTATGTTGTAATTACTTTCCAAAAAAAAAAAAGTAATCCCACAGGTTGCCAACAAACTCTCTCCAAACAGCAGCATATATCCATAATGTCGTCGTGCTACAGCTTTCTAACAATATTTAAGATAGCATGCCATCTAATAATTCACATGTTATTTTAGGGGACTTCACCCGACTAAACTTCTCTCGCTCTCCCATTTAATGTTTATTACCAACAAGACTATCAATCTTAGCAATTAGAACATCAGCAAAAATGATACTTAATTCAGTTACATAATAAGATAGAACTAGGAAAGTATAAACTCACCGCATAGAATTCCTAAACCAAGGCAGAACATCAAAGTATATCCGAAGTAGAAGCTGGTTTGGAAGAATCCTGACATCTTAGTCTTTACTGAGAAATAATATATTGAATACAAGTACACATAAACAGCTGTGGAAGCAGCTGAGAAGAACGAAGTCCACTGCCAATGGTAATTTTCAGCATTCAACAAGAAATATGTTCCCACAATTGTCACACATACGGTCACGATTAGAAGGATCAGAAAGACCAGCAGCATAAAACCATAGACATAATACACCTGTATATTTAAGGAAAGAAAATTGTTCAATTGAAGGGCAGGCTTAGAAAAATCCTACCCAGGAGATAAGATAATATTAAATATTGTAAAAGCTATATATTGTCAAGTTATCAGTGGTTTCACACTCCAGAGCTAATTCCGGCCTTTCATATAATTACTATTTAAAATGTTTAGAGAAGGTACAGGAGTACTAAGTTGGTGCTGGACCCTGTTTAGTGTAAAAAAAAGGATTTATACTGTTTCTTTAAACGAGGAGAATATCTATTATGTATTGTGAACATGAGACTAAAAAATATCTATCTGGTTAGTAAAAAAATGTATGGGAACTGTTCTTATTACCTTGTAGTTCCAGAAAGAAGTGAAAACAAAATACATCTCAATGAATATGCTGCCAAAGGGTAGAAGTCCTCCCATAACTGACACCACAGATGGCGTGAGATACCACTTCTTCTCAGGAATTGGGCGAGGAATTGTCTTCACACGACATGGATTGTTTGGAGCACCACTCCAATTCCTCCCAAAAACTGTACCAAGAAGAGCCAGAGGGAAGGAGATAAATCCCCAAATCACAAAAACCACCACCATTGTGCCAAAGGGAATAGCTGCCAAAGACCCATAGAATATAGCAACTGTATTTAGAGCGAAACCAATCCCGAAGCACAAAAATGGAAATAGAGACGCCGTCAAAATCATCGACTTAATCCAGTTCTTCCCTGTCAAAGTAGCATGAGAAGTTGATACAAGTTAAAGTGTTAGGCATATAAGCCTTATGTAAAATTAACAGATAAAACAAGAGAAGTCATACCCCCCATCCGTGAATACATCCCGCCACTTACATAACCAGAAATAATTGAGGTGAAAGCATAACACAGTATAAAGGTTGTAACAATTGCTCCTCTCCTGGGACAAGTAAAACATTGGCATAAAAGTTGAGAAACTGACAGAATGAAAATAGAAAAGAAATCAGAGAAGGTAGATATCAGGGAACAAATTTATGTCTTCTACACTAAAAAAATTGAGTGAGACGCAACTATGAAGACAAGATATATGAGGACGTATCATGGATAGAACCTGAACCATGATTGCAATATTTAACAACAAAACATAATAAACAAGAGTTTCTGGACATTTACACATTCTTTTCCTTGGTATTGGTTGCATTTAGTTCTATGGTCAAATAGTAAAGTTTCCTTTATATTCCGCTATAAGACTTCTTTTCTTTGAGAGTTTTTTTTCATGCTTATTTTTGTAGACTCCAATGTTTGATTTATCTAATACAAATGATTCATATTTGTTTGAGCTGGAACAATACACCAATTATAACCAATCTATGGCCTGCTTCCTACATCTACACTTACATGAAAGGTACAAGTGTACAACACCCTACCAACCCTTCTTGAAGGATTCAAGGTTCCTCTTCTTGAAGCCATGGATGGTAAACCATATGTCCCAACGCCCTAGTACCCTACCAACCCTTTGACCCTTATTGTCACCAAATAACTCTAAGTTTCACTACAACAAGCCGCTAACTCACAGTATGCTATTAATGTCATACCACTTCAACAAGCCCCTCCCTCAGTCGACTCAATGCCCTATACACATTGTATGAGATAAACCCGTGATTGTTTTTCAAGTAATCATACATACCCGATATATAATGTACCAACTATGGCAACCAAGATAACAAGTAGAACCAGCATAGCCAGCTGAGCCCCTGTACCAACCACAGCAGAGAGTAACACCAAACTGCGTGGAGGCCTAAAAACATCACCGTGAACAAGTTTCCAACCAGACTCTTCACTTACATCTCTTTCCTGTTAACATGGTAAATAATAAATGGTATAGAAACAGGAAAAGCAAACTATACTCGGCAATAGCATTGACTTACCAAACTTTCTAAATCATCATCTTCACGAGCATATTTAGCATAGTCATTTCTAAGAGTTCGCATTAATATCATTGATACCAGACCCGTGAGGAAGATAACCATCATAAACGAATTGAAAATAGAGAACCAATGGATCTGCAAAAAGCCAATTAAAATTTGCAATCGATTTAACAAAATAACATTGTATCTAATTTCAAATATTAGAGAACGCCTTAAATGGATGATGATAAGTCTTAACATTCACCTGATGCTCGAAAAATGGGTAATCTAGGTATACATCGAAACGATGAGCAAAAGTGACATTAGTCGGTTCCCATTTTACTGAATATGTCAAGTCCAATGTTTTTCCTGCTTCCAGTGGCTTTGGGTTCTCCTGGGTCAGATTAACATGAATAATCTGCAAGAAGAAAACCATGGTTTAGATAAGAAGAAACAGAAAAAAGTGTAGAAGAACTCTGGGGTCAGCGGCTACAAACCTGATCTTTGTTATACTGTACAATGATATTCTTATGTGTGTAGACAACATGCTTGTTATCACTGTTCCTATCAGGATGTAGCTCACCAACAAAGCCTAGATTTTCACGAATATCACAAGTTAAAGCACAAAAACCCAAAACAGAACATCAAGAGGTATATTAAAAAGAGTTACAGGATAGCATACCCCATAGTGGCAGATCATCTGAGCTTGTATTCACACCATGTCAAAGAACAAGAGATTGATATCAGAAGAGAGGAAAGTGAGTTACAAGGTTAGGTAAAAAAGACAAACTAACGCAATTAACCAGACCAGTATAAATTTAGATAATCACTATCAGCACAACACTGATTCATACAAAGCGGTAATAGACTATTAGTACAGAAAAGATTACGGGCCTACATCGATGGTAAAATGTCTAAAGTCTAAACAAAACGCTCCTTGTACAGAAAAGAATTACAGGCCTGTGTGGTAAAATGTCTAAATGAATCACACCTATTTAAGTTGTTGACTATACTTGCATATATTTTCATTCTTTTTACAGAGGTAGCTGTATAACATATTTGATATTTTGCAGGACTTGTAGGACAGTTGCACCCTTCAGATTAGATAGTCATCCATGATCCAACTATAATGCAACAAATAATAATATGCTTAAAATAACTTTCTGCTTGTTTTGCTGTTTTCGAGCAGCCCAAATAAGTGATGCACTACACACGAATTTTCATGAATGTGTTCCTATATGATTGCTAGTCTACAACTGGCTCTTTTAGTAACACAACTTTATGATACACTACTTAAGCAGCTAAAAGAGTATGGATCACATAACACACCTATGAAAAATTCAAACCAATAGCTATTTTCAATAGCATCCTTAAACTGTTTGACCTTAGCTTCATCTAGCTCGAGTTTACAGATGGTACTCTTGTCCACATTTTCTGTAATAGACAGCATCAAAGACATTAGAAAAACCTCGAAAATAAAAACTACATAGAATCCCTGTCACTTGAAATGTATTTTTTTTAAAAAAATTACTTTGAAACTTTAAGCTGATCTGGCTATCAATAAGTTCATTTCCACCCAAAACTTCTCCCAGACCACCCCACTTGTGACCAGCATGACCAGATGGATGGCAAAATGGCAGGCTGTAATAATTGTATGTCTCTTGGGGATTATTGTACGGCCCAACCTTGTTCACCCATAGTGTTACAGAGTCATCTGCTTGATACTGCAAAGAATATAAATGTGGCATCAACAGAGGGTATATGTATGCCAGCACTAATGTTGACAGAAGTTTAAAAAAAATTGGGAACAGGATACTGTCACAGAAGGAAAGAATGATTCCCTGAATAGTGTCAACACACCCTATCATTATTGTATCTTCAATGTAAGCCTTAGATGTACATGTCAATAAAACAAATCTATGCTACTGAAGCACTCCATTAATATTTAACTTTAACAAATTGATAGCCAGACAAAACTGAATTATGAAATAAAAAGTCAAAACTCCCGCCTCATTATAGAGAGACTGAAAACTTCGGAAGAAAAAACATTTCACTGGAACCCAAATGACCGATCATGAATGAAAAATGAAAAAGATAATCCTAGACACCTTTGAGACTGATGCCAAAGTCCCCTGCCACTTCCTATAAAATTGCAAGCTGTTCCCATGTAAATTTATATCATCAACAAATATTGTGTGGAACCAAAGTGCTGCCATTAGAATTAAGAAATTTTAATGTTTTTTTTATCAACTAAACCATAGAAAATGATGAATATGTACATTCTGCAATAAATACGACACCAATTAAAACATGAATAATTTGGCTGAAAACATAACAAAGTCGGGTAGTGAGTGATTCACACAGCTCAAACGATGAAGTTTTAAACCTTGGCGGTGTAATATTCATAGCAGAGGTGTTGCATGCATGAGTGAAAGAATATAATAATAAGATATTCACTATATAGCTTTGTTTTAGAAAAACAGATTTAGGTAATTTCATAAATTTAAAGGTAGTTTGGAACTCCCTTAAAAAGATTGATCCACTTCTCTGACAAGTCGTAGAAATGAGAAATATATATTAACCTTGTGAAAGAACTTGTCTTTCTGGAATGCGTGCCTTAAATGAACTCATTTCTACGAATTCTACAGTTACATTAGCAGACACTTAACTAAAGCTAAGGAAAACGAGTTTTAGGGCGGACGTAAATTCAACATATAAATAACCAAAGTTGTGAAATGTGTGTTGAATTACTAATCTAAAAAACTAAATGCTAAGAAAGCTGAGATCTAAATGTACGCAACAATACAACACAACAACAAAATGCAAACAAACACAATTACACAACAGCTGATACGCATATACATAAAAAAGATGGGATCTGAATTGAAAATTAGGGTTTGAGTGAATGGAAAAAGGGACCTTGTGATCGGACTCGGAAGCGGAGACCGGCGACACGATGACGTGGAGGGTAAGGAAGAGGAGGAGTGATCGGAGAAAGGTCCGCATCGGAATCGCCGGCGGTGAAATAGATCTAACGGTGGGAAGAGAGAAAATTGGGGGGGTTTCTTTGTATGTTCGATTTGGTCGAGTATCGTGTGTATTAATGGAGTTATGTCTTTTTTTATTACGGGAACAAGACTTTCTCCAGTTTTTTATTTTTTTAATTTACATACCGTCAAAACATTAAATTATGGGGAGATGAAATGAAAAAAAAATATCACTTCCTTTTTTCTTTCTTTTTTGAGAAAAATATCACTTTTTTTATTCACATGACAATAATACAATTTTTTAATTTTGGTCACAAATACAATCATGATATGTATTTTAAAAGATTCTACAAATACTTTTGAGGCGGATCTAGGATCTCTAAAATTCTTCATACGTATAAGAAATTGTTATTTACAAATTAAATGACGGTTAAACTGAAATAGAAACACAAGACATAAAAATTTCAGGTGATTTATTTTTCAACTTGCTCTCTGAATTATATATTGAAAAAATAATCTATTTCACAGCTTCCTTTTACAGTATTTCTCTCAAAAATAGTGCTCTCAACTAAATTATATGAAAAACTTTATTTTATTATTTCTTCGAGAAGACATTGTTATATTTTGGTTTATATAAAACCAAGTTACAATCTTTACTAGTCAATTCGACGCACGGTCTTCTAAGTCCAGTAAAATTGCTTCCGCATTTTTTCCCGTGAAACTTGATAAATAAGGGTATATTTTATCTTGATGTATTACTTTGAATAATCCTCCAATTTATCATGCATGAAAATAGAATATTTCTTCTTCTTCAAAATTCAAGATCACATGCATATTTTGTCTTGACTTCCATTTTCAAACTGAGATCTTTAATTAATCCATGGACTTTGTCAGATATGATATATGTGCTATATCAAGTCACTGTCAATTGTTCTTTGTTATTTTAGCCATTGATAGTGTAATCTTATCAGTAGTTGATGAGTTTATGCATTTAGTCGTTGATAGTCTATTTTTCTTAGTCGTTGATGACTCGCTTCATTTAGACAGAATTACATGACATTTCATATTTACAATTAATCATCCTATTATATTTATCCATTGAGTCAACTATAACCACATAATGAATAATACATCAATGACTATTTATTGAGATTTACATTAAAATACTACAAAAACTTTTTTTTATAATAAATATTATAAAAACTTGATAAGCTGCTCTGTCAACGGCTATCAGACAATGATAGTTAGCCGTTGACAACTACATCTACTTAATAAATAATTATGTTATATATTTTGTTTATCATTAAAAATATATGTGATTTCTAACAAAAATACCGGCTCGGTACTACATAATATTAGTGTGTGCACAGACTCTCAACGGTTGGTGAAAGAATTTGATAAGTTCAAGATTCTTGGTGATAGCAATTTCATGGCTCGACGTATTTTATAAAAGTTAAATCTCTATATTCAGTGCTTAATTAAGTATGGTAGAATTATTACACATCAACATATAATTCAACAATGAACCCCACGAATTGGCAGGGACGTAATCTACTCGCAAATATAATAAATGGGTTCGCATAAAGAAAGTGTCCCAGCCTAGCCCATTTTATATTTATCACTCATGATACATAATAATAAGTATTTATTTATTGTAGTTAATTAGAGATTTGGCAAGGTGATATTTTATATTATTTCAAATTTAGAGATTAGTGGTGTACTAAAATGATAATAAACCATATTTTCATTGTTCTGCAACTAGCTTAATAATTTTCAATTTTATTATTTAATTATATAGCTTTACAACCTGTATGATGCACGGGTCTTCTTTAATATCTTTATATTATTTAAAATTATAATAAAAAAAATTGGATCATTACCGTATTAGTATATTTATAAATAATAATATAAATATTTGTTGTTGGCGGGATCCGAACCTGAATCTTGGGTAATGTATAAATAATAAATATAAATATTTGTTGTTGGTGGGATTCGAACCTGAGAGCTTTATTAGTATATATATAATAATCTAAATATTTGTTGTTGGCGGAGTTCGAACCTGAGAGGTTGAGTGGTGTATATTCTTTTAGTATTTGAATGTAACGGTCCTCATCACTTGATTAAAAAGATCAAACGATCATAAATGGGGATAACTAAAGCAACCAAAAAAGGCATACCAAATTATAACCGATTCCAGTTATTATAGTATAGTATAGATTTTATAACAAATTAGCTTTGTATTAGATAAATTTTAATATTTTATTATAGAAAAAGAAAATTGAAATTTTAAAAGGAAAGAGAGAATAACCATATCCAAGTTCAAAAATATATATTCAAAATAATTTACTGAATTTATAGATTAATCATTATTTATATTTAGTTTGATTTGTATTGGTTAAATTTAGTATTTTATTACATATAAAAATTATGAAATTGAAAGAGTTAATGGAAGAAAAATTTATAGGTGCAATAAAAAAAATTATTGGGTTTTGAGTTTTAATTGTTTGGTCACTATCTTGAATTTTAAAAATTAGAATTTTACAATTTTATTGTTCATAGGAAACTCACGAAAAAATGATTAATTTATTGATGGTTTAAAAACTTTTATCAAACTAAAACATGAATTCAATTCAATTTGAAACACATTTGGATACTTGGTTTAAACTATTAAAACATAGAATATTCATTCATATAATTTAATGATTTTAATCTGTTTATTTCGAAATCTAATAGTTTTTATTTATTTTGTCATACTATACCGTGATGATCAAAATTCCGGGGAAAAAAAGCTCTCGTACACATATCATATATATAAATATAATTATATGGATAAGTAAAATAAAATTTGAAGCATATTCTCGTAAAGTAAATATTATTTTTTTTGCAAAATTATAAATTTCCATGGATAAAAATCAAGAATACACACTCCGGAGGGACACGGTTTTCTTCATTCATCAAAATATATCATCTAACTAAAAAGAAAGCAGATACTTTCAGAAACTTAGATAATATCGCTTCAATGTTCGAGCAGTTAACCCACAAAAAAGATAAACCCCACAAGAGAAAAAACTCAATAGGAAAAAAACTCAAGAGGGTAAAAAGAGTACCCACTAAAATACATTATATACAAAAACTAAGAATAAACAAGTGTCTGATGGCTACGGAGAGTCTTTGATTCCATCAAAATTGTCTTGTAATCTGAGATCTTAGTTGATAATTGAGCTTAAAAGTTTGATATGAGAGCCCCCATTAAATCTCTTTCAACCACCCTGAAAATAATAACAAATGAAATAAAGAATAATATAAAAAATAATAAATATATATATATGATTATTAAAAAATATTATAAGAAACAAATGTACACACAATATATAAAAAGAAAAGAATAAAATAAAATCTAACAAAGAAAATCTTTAGCTAGATACAAACAAGCCAAATAAATTGGCACACGATTTCCTGTAAAAAGCCAAAATTATGTACTCAAATACTTGACCTATAAAAGGTACAAATATAAAGCCTTCTGTTAGATATATTTGATAATGTCATGGCTAATGTGATTTATATTTAGTTTTCAGATCTTACTTAAACAGGATAAATCAGTACTTACTAGAAGTCAGGACTTAAGGATATCAGTAATTATATTATCAGGAGATAATCATCAGAAGATGGATATCAGAACTTAAGTATTGAAGGACGTTCAGATAAGGAAGGCAGCTGGTTAAAGGAAAGAGGATCGAGACAAACATAAGAAGAGATATGCATGAAGAAGGAATTCTATGAAGAATAGAATACTTGGAAGAAAAGTTATCTGATTGATATATTTTAGGAAACAGAATTATATTCCATATCAATTAGCGATTATCTTGTAACTGTGTAGTATATAAACACAGACATAGGGTTTACACTAAAAGTGTTATAATAATTAAGAAGATTATTCATTGTAACCCTAGCAGCTCTCGTGATATTTGTTCATCACTGAGAGAGAACAGTTCCATACTGTAACAAAGTGTATTGTTTCAATAAAGTTTATTTTCTGTTACTTGAGTTATTAAAGTTCGATTTGATTGTGCTATATACTGTATTCATCCCCTCTACAGTGTGTGTGACCTAACAAGTGGTATCAGAGCTTATCTGTTAACACACAAACAGTTTAAGATCCAAACACAATCATGTCTGAAGCAGAAACTCCAACTAAGCCCACCAAAGCTGAAGAACCTCCAAAGACACAAATTTAAAGCCGATATGAGACTATTAGAGTTCCCATATTGAGACCATCTGAATATGCCATATGGAAAGTGAGGATGACCATGTTTCTGGAAGCTACAGATCCAGAATATCTTGATAGAATCAAGGAAGGGCCTCACAAACCAACCAAGCTCGCTGTTGCAGTTGCAGGTGAAGCAGCAAAGTCTGTACCAAAGGAGAAGAGTGATTACACTGTTGAAGATATCGCATCAATTGCTAAGGATGCTAAGGTACGACACTTACTGCATAGTGCTATTGATAATGTAATGTCAAACAGGGTAATAAACTGCAAGACTGCAAAGGAGATATGGGATGCCTTGGAAACAAGATGTCAGAGAACGGATACGATTAAGAAGAACAGGAAGACAATACTCACTCAAGAGTATGAACACTTTGACTCAAAGGCTAATGAGTAATTGACTGATTTATATGATAGATTTGTCAAACTCTTGAATGATTTGTCACTGGTTAATAAGGAGTATGATCTTGAAGATTCAAACCTTAAATTCCTGTTAGCTCTTCCTGAATGCTGGGATTTGAAGGCAACAACAATAAGAGACAACTATAATCTTGATGAAACAACTCTTGATGAAATTTATGGAATGCTCAAGACTCATGAACTTGAGATGGAATAAAGAAGCAAGAGGAAAGGAGGAAAGTCAAGGACAGTTGCTCTTAAGGCTGAAGAAAAATCCCTCAAGGCAGTTACCTCGAGGAAAGATAAGGGTAAAGCTCTCTTCACAAAGTCTGATACTAAGTCATCAAGTTCTGAAAGTGATGATGACTCAGAATCTGAAAGCTTGCCTGAGACAGATGATGATGAAGCTGTGTGCTCTTATGGTGAAAGGGATCACAAAGATTGCATACAGGAAGTTCAGGAAGGGAAAGAAGTTTTCCAGGAAAGGCACAAGTTCTGATAAGAAGAATTTCAGAAAATCTGAGGGCAGAGAAGGAAAGTCTGACAGAGGAGATTATACAAATGTCAAATGCTACAACTGTGGTGAGAAAGGCCACATATCTCCTGATTGCAAGAAAGTGAAGAGTGACAAAGGCAAGGCTCTTGTCACAAAGAAGAAAAGATGGACAGACACCTCAGATTCTGAAAGTGAGGAGAATTATGCCTTGATGGCAAATGCTGATAAGGCAAGTGCTGAAAGCAGTTCTGAAGCTGCTGAATTAAAGGTACCTCAAACTATTTATGCCTTTCATACTGATGATATTAATGAATTGAGAAGATATCTTAAAACCATGTTTATTAGTTATAGAGATCAAACTTTAACATGTGAAAGATTAACTTCTGAAAATCTTGCTTGCAAAAAGAGGAATGATTATTTAGAAAAAGAGTTAGTCATGTTCCATCAAACTCAGAAAGATAGAGATGATGCTTTCTATGTTGGGGATGAAGTGCTTAAAATGAATGAATCTCTAAAAGTTGAGTTAGAAAAGGAAAGAGAGATTATCAGGACTTGGACTAACTCTGGCAGAACAACTCAGAATTTGTTAAGTAGTGAAAACTGGAAAGAGGGCTTAGGTTATGGAGAGGATAAGAATGATAAAGGAACTGTAGATATTAAGCCTGTAGTTGTTAAACAAAAGCCAAAGTTAAAACCTGTTAAGTTTGTAGCTGTAAAGTCTGATAATGAGAAATCAGAAGTTAAAAAGGAATTAACTTCTGACAAACTAAAACAGGAAAAGACAACTAAAGTAAACGTAGGCTTAATGACTAAGAAGCAGCTTAAGCATAAGCTGAAAGATGTTAAGAATGCAAACAAGGTAAAATCACCTAGGAAAAATAGGAATGGAAAGGAAGGTGTGAATAAAAGCAATAATTATAAGCCTGTTCCTGAGGCTCCTAGGAAAACGTGTCATAACTGTGGAAGTTCTAACCATCTGGCTTCTTTTCGCAGGAAGAATAAGAACATAAACTCCTTACCTTCAAAGTCAAGAGTTAAGAGTCAGTCTGTTAGATATAAGCCACAAAATCCTTGTTTTCATTGTGGTAGTTTATGACATTCCATTTATACTTGTAAGGAATATCATAGTTTGTACTATGTTTATTATCAAATAAAACCTTCTTTAAAGAAAGTTACCATTGTTCCTTCTAGTGTAAGTTCTGATTCAAAGTCTGATAGTGTAAATTCTGATAAGAAAAATGTTAACATAAACTCTGATGCTAAATCTGCTGCATATGTTAACAGACTTAATAAGGCCAAAGGATCCAAGCATGTCTAGGTCCTTAAAACTAATCATTAATGGTCTTTGTGATTGCAGGGCAACAGGAAAAACATCATAGTTCTGGACAGTGGATGTTCAGGACATATGACTGGAAATAAAACCCTGCTATCAGACTTTGTGGAGAAGGCTGGCCCAAGTGTTTCTTATGGAGATGGCAACATTGGAAAAACATTGGGATATGGCAATATCAATCTTGGGAATGTCATCATTAAAGAAGTAGCTCTGGTCTCAGGACTTAAACACAATCTGCTGAGTGTCAGTCAAATCTGTGACAGAGGTTATCATGTGGATTTCTTTGAAGAATACTGTGAAGTTGTAAGTAAATCTACAGGCAAAGTTGTTCTGAAAGGATACAGGCGTGGTAACATTTATGAAGCCAAGCTTTCAACAGGTACTCATTGTTCTGCAATCTGTCTGATGAGTAGAGCATCAATTGAAGAAAGTTGGAATTGGCACAAGAAACTCTCTCATTTAAATTTCAACAATATAAATGAACTAGTCAAGAAAGATCTTATGAGAGGACTACCAAAGTCAGTATTTGCTCCTGATGGCCTTTGTGATTCTTGTCAGAAGGCTAAACAAAGGAAATCCTTATTCAAGAGCAAGACTGAATCATCAATTCTTGAGCCTTATCACCTTCTACATGTTGATCTATTTGGTCCAGTAAATGTCATGTCTATTGCAAAGAATAAATATGTTATGGTCATAGTGGATGAGTTCACCAGATACACATGGGTGTATTTCTTGCACACAAAAAGTGAAACTGCATCTCTCTTGATTGATCATATCAAGCAACTGGATAAATTGGTCAAAGACTCAGTGAAGATAATAAGAAGTGATAATGGTACTGAGTTCAAGAATTTGATAATGGAAGAGTTCTGCAAAAACCATGGAATCAAACAGGAATTCTCTGCTCCTGGAACTCCACAGCAAAATGGAGTTGTTGAAAGGAAGAATAGAACTCTCATTGAGCTGCACGTACAATGCTTGATTGA
>NW_027419106.1:0-34707 GCF_009905375.1 Apium graveolens
CTTACTATCATTAAAGTTCTTTATTCTATGAGCTAACCACAATCTAGTTGGGACAATTCTGGACTGAACTTTCCAAATAATTAACTTAACTATTTCAGGCACCTTACACTTCCATAAAAGATCCCAGTGAGCATTATAATGACTAGAACCCTCTTGACTTAGCAATTCATAAGCCATCCTAGTGCTGTAGGAATCCCAACTGGTACCCAAACCAATTTATCTCTACCAACAACCAATTGCAATGAATCAACTATCAGATAACTCATTTAACTCCTCCATTTCCCAGCTTCTTAACTGTCTAGACCAAAAAACTTCCCCACTCCTATCATAATAATCCCAAAGAGTTTTAAAAATGCTTACCTCCTTTTGCTTCAACTTGGAGATACTATACAATTTAGTAAACTTATCCACAAGAGGCCTATCTTGAAACCATAAATCCTCCCAAAACAGAGCTGATTCTCCATTAACAATTATCCATTTTAAATTACTACAACTCAAATAGCCAGTCTCAGCAAACTTAGAGACTGCTTTTTGAATGTCTTGCACTATAACTGAGCTAGCTCCTTGATCATTCAAACTTTCTAATCCTTCTCCCTTACAACAGTTATACTTATCCCTAACGCATACATTCCAACCCACCTTCCTATCTGCTTGCCATTTATACCACCATTTACACAGAAGTACCATATTTCTCTGCTGTAGGGAAGCTAAACCCAAACCACCGTTTTTCTTTGACTTACATAAGTCATTCCAAGCCTTCAAGTGCATCTTCCTGTAATTTGTTTCCTCCAACCCCGACTGACTTCCCCAGAAGAAGTCCCTTATAATATTCTCTAATTGATGAAAAACTCCCAATGGGACTTTATATAAGGCAAATGAATAGGTTGGAAGGCTGTTAATGGTTGATTTGACCTAGGACAACCTGCCAGCCTGATTTAAACTATCCCTCCTTCAACTTGCTAGCTTTTCTTTAAATTCTCTATAAGAGGTTTCCAGAAGACAACTTTCCTTGGACTAATACCAATTTGACTCCCTAAAAAAACTAAAGGCCAGGAACCAACTTTACAACCCAATAACTTAGCAAAATAATTCAAGTCTCTTTCTGGCATATGACAAGAATATATGTAACTTTTAAAAAATGATTCTCAATCCAGAAAGCAACTGAAAGCATTGAAGCACTTTCTTAATTCCCCAAATTGATTTTGCATTTACTTGTAAGAACACTATAGTATCATCAGCAAATTGCAAGTGTGTGATATACTTAATCCCTTTACTCAACTGCACACCCTCAATCAATCCAATCTCATTAGCCTTGATAAGTAACTTATTTATAACCTCTCCAGCAAGATTGAAGAGCATAGGTGATAAAGGATCTCCCTGCCTTACTCCATTTGACATCTTAAATTCTGAAGTAGGGGATCCATTAACTAAAACAGACAACCTAATTGTCTTAAAGAAATCATCCATCCATTGAATCCATCCGCACACTAGTTATAACGACTCATATATTTGCTATTATTTTATTATTATTTTAAAGTGTAATAATTGAATAAATAATTAAATAAAATAGGTGTATTGGATTTGGCAGCAGTGTGTTGATGTTTATTATGTGTCTGTGATTTATTGGTAAATAAGTTGGAATTTTTGTGATTTATTATTGAGTTATATGGTTTTGTTTCGCTTGTAAAAATGATTTTATTACAGTTTTAATTTCATAAATATTTAGATTCACTATAAAATTGGTTTCATAATTTTATAATTTCAATAATTATTTTTGGGATTTTATAAAATTGAGAAATCAATATTTCACTAAATATTTATCCTTAAATAATTTTCTGATTGTGTTATTTGTAAAATCCATATTTAATTTCAGAATTCTTTAAAAATCACGAAACTCATATTTTATTAAATTCATAATATTTTGAGAATTTTAAAATTATTTTAGAAATTTTCGGGATTAATTTCACCCGTGCGTTGTTTCGTTTAATTGTTAAAGCGGGTATAAAATACATTTCAGAAATTATTTTAAAATTGTAAAAATTACGTTTTTATGTACTCGGGATATTTCAGACATTTTAAAACTATTATTATGATTTATCGAATTATTTTAAAAGGTGACTTGGTTCGTTAATTTCAGTATTCGGGATACATATTCAGTACTCGAGTATTCCGGGACATGTGTTAACTTCTAATAAAAAGAAGTTAACACGTATCCATCTTTTCAGGGTGGTGTAGTTGTGGTTGGTTCCCTCTTTGTTTCTATCGGGTTCGACTGCAAATCTCAGTCTCTCTCTCTCGTCAAAATCTTTCGATCTCTTTCTCTTCGCTATCTCTCATCCTTCTTTCCTCTCGTTCTTTCTTCTCTTCTGTCTTTCCCCGGTTTGCTCGGTTTCTCGCCTTTCCAGTGAGTTTTACGGCTGGATTCTCCGGCGACCTCCTTATTTCCTGTTTGGCTTGTTATATATATACTTTTGTGTATATATATATATGTGTATGCTGTGTGTGTTTAAGTGTGTGTGTGTTTAAGTGTGAGTGTGTGAGTGGTGGCGGAAGGCGGCGATGCCGCATGTGTTTGCGTCCCTGTTTGTGGTTCTGTGGCGCGTTCGCGCGTGTTGGCTGCTGGTTTAGTTTGATTCCTGTTCTGTTTTTGTTACAGATTGTGAATTGGATTATTTTAATAATTTTAATAATTTTCTGCAGGATTTTGATTAATATTTATGATATTAATTATTCGCGCAAAATTATTTTTAAGGATTAATCGGCGAAGTTTTACGTTGGAAACCCGAGAATTAATCGGGTACCCGCGAAATTTTGCCGCCGTCCGCGATGACTTTTTACGAGCGGACGGTGGGCGGTGATGAATTTATTCTGCGTCCTAAATTTTATAAATAAATAAAATAAGTCGTATAATAAATTTCGTGTGTAAATGATTTGGACTTGTGTTGTGGAATTATGAATTATGGATTGTTGTTTGTTGTATATTTTGACGTCGATTGTGATCAACAGGTAGGCTTATAAACAAAAGAGTTGCTGCCAAAATTTTCTAAAAATTTATTTTAAATACGAGAAATGTACTATATAATACGAAGTGTATTACCCCTATTTGTATGCGGACTATGTGACTATGTGATTACGTGTATAAGTACTATACGAGTCGGGTTATCAAGTTGGGCTATTAGGGTTCGAGGATATCAAGCATGTCGGTATAACTGACTAGGGTATTCTGTTATTGTAGATCCCAGTAGAGTATCGCCAGGATCGAAGTCAGCGTAAAAGCTACTTAGGGTTTCTGAAAGCGTTGCAAGGCAAGTACCCTAACCATTCTTTTATGGTTAAGAACGTATGAATAAAATGTTATTTTAACCTCGTAAAGGAACATAAAACGTTTTAAGTTACGTATCCCTTATAATTATAAATCGTTGTTTTAAACCTGTTTTGGGGAAAAGTAACTTCGAAAGGTACCTATCTCGAATGAAATGATTTGTGAACTAGATTTCCCATGTGTGTTGTTAAATGAATGATTTTGAAATGAGATAGGTACAAGTGTTTTGAAAACTGGATAAAACGATCAGATATGGGACACATAGGGGCCAGAGTAGGCCTACTGAGGTGGCGTAAGAGGCTAATTCGGTTGCGCGTATTATATAACCGATTAGTCCAGCAGGTCAGAGACCTATCTAGTCTCTGAGTTCCGGAACAGGTAAATGGGATGTCAGTTAGAGCCGTCTGGTATTGATAGCCTGATCAGCTGTCTTCACATATCCGTTACGTATCTGATTTGGCTTTGTGATTCCTGTAAGGGTATAAGTATTTGATACAGTGGTTTTATAGATGTGAATAACATGCTAAAATTGGACTCTGGTACTTACGCAGCACACTACTACGTTTGTTTTGAGCATGCTGGTCATTGATATCCAGTTATCTCAGCTTTTCTTTACATACTGCTGTTCGAAATGATTTACAGATTACAGATTTCATGTTAATTATAGTTATGTTCCTATAACTGTTTATATTACTATTTTTATCTTGTTATTCATATGTTGGTACTGCTGAGCGATTATGCTCACCCTTGCAACCTGTTATATATATCGCAAATGCCTAGAAGACCAATCGACCCTTGGCAGAATTGAGTTTCAGCCCCTTCAGGACCTGGCTCCTCAGAGGTAGTTAGTATCAGGCCACGTGCGGTCTGATGAGTTGCTGAATAAGTTAGTGTGTGTCAGACTTTTGAATAAATGGTTTGTAATAATGTGTAGCCTGGATCATACTTGAACCTAGATCGGATCTTGGTCGGGGTCGAGTTAGTATATTTTAATGATAATCTTGTTGTTTATATTTCTGTTAATTGTGTTTGGTGAGGTCAACTCCTGACCCCGGGGTTGAGGCCGTCACAGTTGGTATCAGAGCTACAGGTTCAAGTCCCTGATTCAGGTTAGGGATTGAGTTAAAAAGGTATAGAATTGTGTCTTAAGGTGTGAGTCAGCAATTGATATAGAGGAGAAAACCCTTAGAGTCAGTCGAGGGTTCCGACAGTGTTACCCTGGCATCTATTAATATTTTGATAGAATTTTCTTGACCTTGTTGTGTGTTTCCTGTATATTTATTCTGTTAGCAGTGGCCTATTGTGGTCTCTAGTTCTCCATCCCGGGAGAACCTATCAGACTTGGATAGCTCTGACTCCGAGAGGACCATGGATGTCGTAGCTGAGGAGATTCCTATGCATCCCCCACCAGTTCCTTCCTTCGTACCGAGGGATATCCCTGGACCTAGTGTCCGTCCTCGCTGGGTACGTAGGTCTGTGTCTTCTGTTAGGGATTTTCCTCCCGGTTGTGGTCCTAGTTTTTCCTCTTCGAGACCTCTAGTTCCTCCCTTTGCCCTAGCGGTACCTCTTCCCCGATTTCCTAACATGTTCACCAAGCGGTGGATAGATATTTCATTAGAGAGCAGAGTCCGGTGCTGGCTGCTCAGCTTGACCAGATACCAGTTGGACCTTTCCAGGGCATCCCTGCCCCTTCCCCTGATGTGCATGCCCGTGTGCGATCTTTGACCCAGACTGTTGTTGAGAGGGCTAGATCCATTGACCATTTTATTAACTCAGAGCTTAGAGCCATTCAGTATCAGGACCTGGTGAACTGGTTGGTGTTTGAGTTAGGTTCTATTGGTGGCAGTGGCAGTGGTTAGACCAGGATTACAGCAAAGAGATACAGAGCTCAGAGTTGGCTTCCAGGAGTTCTGTAGTTGTTTTCTTTATATATGTACATTATGTTATGATAGTTGTAGTAGGCGGAGGCTGCTATGACAGCTAGTTTTGATGAGTATTTGGATGGTTTCTTTTCAGTTGGATTTCAATTGTATCAGTTGGATTTCTGTTGGTTATTGTATAGTAATTGCTTTATTCTGTTGTTCAGTTTTTATATACTTGTGCGTTGTTATTATTGTTGTTACTATTATTATTGCTTCTATTGCTGGCATTTCTAGATTATGATCATTCACTCAGGATGGATCCAATTAAACCGAGGATGAGGATATTGTCTTAGTGGCAACACTCTCCTGATACATATGTATAAACTGCTTGGAGCAATCCATTTTCTTATATATGACTGTTATGTTTCAGGAAAATGCCACTAAAGAAGAATTCTCAACCCAATAACGGATCTGCTGGGGATCCCTCCATGAGTGAATTGATGGATTTGTTGCTTCAACAGTCTACTCAGCTGGCCCAATAGCAATTTCAGCAGCAGCAACTACAATTGCAGCAGCAACAACAACAACAGTAACAACAGTTCATACAGCAACAACAACAGCAAATCCAACAGCAGCAGCTGCAAATCCAACAACACCATGAGATGAGGGGGATAAACCAGGTTGTTAGTTTTAAGTCTTTCCAGGAAGTGAAACCCCCAGAGTTTAAAGGTGAAGTGGATCATGTTGCTTCCGGGATATGGTTGAAGGAAATGGAGAAGGCATTTGCACTCACCAAGGTGAGTGAAAATTTAAAGACCGATTATGCTAGTTATTTTCTGAAGAATGATTCAAACTATTGGTGGGAGTCTACACGAGCATTAAAAGGAGAAGGTCCTGTCCCATGGACCAAATTCACAGAACTGTTCTTAGAGAAATACTTTCCAGATTGTCTCCAGAGTCAGATGGAGATGGAGTTTTTGAAGTTGAAGCAAGGAGACATGAGTATCACAGAGTATGAAGTAAAGTTTACGGAGTTGGCCCGTATAGCACCAGAATATGTGAGTTCGGAAGCTCAGCGAGCGAAGCGGTTTCAACAAGGGTTGAAGCCAGAGATAAGGAGTGTAGTTGTAGCCTTACAACTCAAGACGTATACTTCAATAGTTCAGGCTGCCTTAGTGATAGAAAGTGACCAGAGGTTAGCTGCTAAGGAGCAGGATGAGAAGAAAAGGAAGTTTGAAAGTGGACCTGCTAGGTCAGAATCAGGAGGAGTAAGTCAGAATTTTCAGCGTCGGTTTGGAAAGAATAATGATAGGAAGTTCAGGAGACAGAATTTCCCCCAGGCTAGGCCCAGTACCACTTCAGTTAGTTCTACCCCGACAAGGTTTAGCAAGCCGATGATCGACTGTAAGACATGCGGAAAGAAGCACAGTGGTCAGTGCAGAAAATATCGACTATTTTAAATGTGGCCAGAAGGGTCATTATTCCACGGAGTGGAAGTCTGAGACCCAAGGAGTAACTTGTTTTAGTTACGGCAAAGTGGGGCATATTGCTAGGAATTGCAAATCAGTGACCCAAGGTAGTGTTGGAAGGAGCGTGTCCCAAGGACCAGCAACAAGTATTGCTAGAGCTAGAACCTTTAAGATGACCAAGAAATCTCCGGCTCATGATTCCGATGTAGTTGCAGGTACGCTTTCTCTTAATTCTGTACCTGTTAACGTTTTATTTGATTCGGGAGCGTCCAAATCTTTTATATCTATGAACTGTGTAAATAAAATGCAATTGATGTTGGAAGCCTTAGATGAACCTTTGAACATAGAGGTGGCTAATAAGGATAAAGTTCCCGTAAGTCAATTCTGTCCTAAGTGCTCCATAGAGATTTCAGGATACACTTTCCCTGCCGACCTAATACCTTTTGAGTTAGAAGAATTCGATGTTATTTTAGGCATGGATTGGTTGTCTCTGTATAAGGAAAACATTGATTGCAAGAAAAAGAGAGTTGTTATGTATACCACAGATAATAAGAGGATCAGTTACCAAGGGCAGAGGCAAGACAAGAAGTTCCTCCCAGTATTACAAGCAAAAAAATTATTGCGGCAAGGGTGTGAAGCGTATTTGGCTCATGTGGTGGATACGAAGAAAGAAACCCCTACCTTGGATGAGATTCCCATAGTAAGAGAATTTCCCGACGTCTTTCCAGAGGAATTACCAGGATTACTACCTGATCGAGAGATAAAGTTCTCCATTGATTTGATACCTGGAGCCGAACCAGTGTCCAAAGCTCCATATAGAATGGCTCCAGTGGAAATAAAAGAATTGGCCAAGCAACTTCAGGAACTATTGAATAAATGAGTTATTCAGCCTAGTGTTTCTCCGTAGGGCGCTCCAGTGTTATTCGTGAAAAAAGAAGGATGGAAGTATGAGATTGTGCATTGACTATAGAGAGTTGAACAAGTTGACAATAAAGAACAAGTATCTTTTTCCACGCATCGACGATCCATTTGATCAGCTTAAGGGGGCATGTTATTTTTCAAAGATTAATTTAAGGTCTGGCTACCACCAACTGAAGATAAAGTCCGAAGATATTCCCAAGACTGCATTCAGAATAAGGTATGGCCATTATGAGTTCTTAGTGATGTCGTTTGGATTGACAAATGCGCCAACGACTTTTATGGATTTAATGAATCGAGTATATAAGGAGTACTTGGATAAGTTTGTTATTGTATTTATTGATGACATCCTCATACATTCAAAGACTCCATAAGATCACGTAACGCATCTAAGGATTGCCCTTCAGAGGTTGAGAGAGAAGCAATTGTATGCAAAGTTCTCCAAGTGTGAGTTTTGGTTGACAGAGGTACAGTTTCTTGGACATGTGGTAAGTAAAAAAGGCATCAAGGTAGACCCTGTAAAGATTGAAGCTGTATCCAAGTCGGAGCAACCGAAGACTCCGACAAAATTAAGAAGTTTTCTTGGATTAGCTGGATATTACCGAAGGTTTGTAAAGGATTTCTCTAAGATTGCATCCTCATTAACCAAACTAACCAGGAAGAATGAGAAGTTCATTTGGATGGAAAAGTGTGAAGAAAGTTTCCAGGAATTGAAAAGAAGACTAGTGTCAGCTCCAGTGCTAGCATTTCCAGATGAGACGGGAAACTTTGTGATTTATAGCAATATTTCTTTGAAAGGTTTAGGCTGTGTATTGATGCAACACGACAAAGTTATCGCCTATGCCTCCAGACAACTAAAGCCTCACGAGCAGAAGTATTCCGTCCATGATCTTGAGTTGGCAGCTATAGTATTTGCTCTAAAGTTGTGGCATCACTACTTGTATGGAGAGAAGTGCGATATTTACACGGATCATAAGAGCTTAAAGTACATATTTACGCAGAAGGCATTGAACATGAGATAGAGAAGGTGGTTAGAATTGATCAAGGACTACGATTGTTCAATTAATTATCACCCAGGAAAAGCCAATGTGGTGGCTGATGCCTTGAGCAGGAAAGAAAAGTTGAATGTGGATCAAATTGCGGGCGAACTAGCAAGAGACTTAGAAAAGATGAAGATTGAAGTTTGAGTACCAAGTGGAAATCAGGAGCAACTATACGAGATTATCTTCCAACCAACGTTGATAGAAAAGATCAAAAGGTGTCAAGAAGGAGTTATGGAACAAGAGTTGGATACATTGACCGGAGAAGAGTTGTGTACCCAAAAGGATAACCAAGTTTTGTTTAGATTTTCTTCTAAAATTTGGATTTCTAATGTGGTGGAACTAAAGAATGAAGTGTTACACGAAACGCACAACTCTAGGTTTTCTATCCACCCTGGTAGCACTAAGATGTACCAAGACTTGAAGAAAAACTTTTGGTGGACGGGAATGAAGAAGGATATTGCTAATTGGGTTAGCAAATGTCACGTGTGCCAGATAGTAAAAGCGGAACATCAACGACCGAGTGGATTGTTACAAGCTTTGGAGATTCCCCAGTGGAAGTGGGAATAGATTGTAATGGATTTTGTAGTAGGATTGCCAAAGACGAGAGCAAATCACGACGCTATTTGGGTAATTATTGATAGGTTGACCAAGTTAGCGCATTTTCTTCCGATCAACGAAATGTATTTTTTGGAAAAGTTAGTTAAGTTATATTTGGACGAGATAGTGACCAAGCATGGAGTTCCTGTGTCTATAGTGTCAGATCGAGACCCGAGATTCAATTCCAGGTTCTGGACCAAATTCCATGAATGTTTAGGAACTAAGTTAAATATGAGCACTGCCTATCATCCTCAGAAAGACGGTCAAAGTGAGAGAACAATTCAGACCATAGAGGATATGTTGAGAGTTCGTGTTTTGGATTTAAAGGAAATTGGGACGAACACTTACCTTTGATTGAATTCTCTATAATAACAGCTACCATGCCAGCATGAGAATGCTGCCTTACGAAGCTTTGTATGGACGTATGTGTAGATCGCCTTTGTATTGGGATGAAGTAGGAGATAAGAAAGTGTTAGGCCCCGAGTTGGTTCAGCAAACCAGAGATGCAGTGGCATTGATTCGGATGAGGTTAGAAGCAACCCAAGATAGGCAGAGAAAGAATACAGACTTGCATATGAAGGATATGAACTTTGAGATAGGAGCACTAGTGTTACTAAAGGTATCACCTTGGAAAGGGTTAATGTAATTTGTCCAGAGTGGTAAACTTAGCCCCAGATTTATAGGACCATTTGAGGTGTTGAAGAAAGTAGGAAAGGTTGCCTACGAGACAGCGTTATCGCCGCAGTGACAGCATATCCATAATGTGTTCCATGTATCTATGTTGAAGCCCTATGTTCCTGATTCGAATCAAGTTATAGAGTACGAACCCATTGAGCTTCAGCCAGATTTGTCCTACGTGGAACAACCAATCCAAATCTTAGACCGTAAAGAGAGAGTCCTTAGGATTAAGTCAATTTCCATAGTGAAAGTTCCGTGGAGAAATCCTCGAGTAGAAGAGTCTACTTGGGAAATAGAGTCAGACATGCTTGATAAATATCCTCATTTGTTTAGCTAACTCAGCTTCCGGGGATAAAATCTTTTTAAGGGGGAAATGATATAACGACTCGTATATTTGCTATTATTTTATTATTATTTTAAAGTTTAATAGCTGAATAAATAATTAAATAAAATAGGTGTATTGGATTTGGCAGCAGTATGTTGATGTTTATTATGTGTCTGTGATTTATTGATAAATAGGTTATAATTTTTGTGATTTATTATTGTGTTATATGGTTTTGTTTCGCTTGTAAAAGTAATTTTATTACAGTTTTAATTCCATAAATACTTGGAATGACTCTAAAGTTGGTTTTATAATTTTATAATTTCAATAATTATTTTTGGGATTTTATAAAATTGAGAAATCAATATTTCACTAATTATTTATCCTTAAAAGATTTTCTGATTGTGTTTATTTGTAAAATCCATATTTAATTCCAGAATTCTTCAAAAATCACGAAGCTCATATTATTAAGTTCATAATATTCTGAGAATTTTAAAATTATTTTGGAAAATTTCAGGATTAATTTCACCCGCGCGTTGTTTCGTTTAATTGTTAAAAGCGGGTATAAACTGCATTTCAAAATTATTTTAAAATTGTGAAAATTACATTTTTATGTACTCCAGGATATTTATGACATTTTAAAACTATTATTGTGATTTATCGAATTATTTTAAAAGGTGACTTGGTTCGTTAATTTCAGTATTCAGGATACATATTCGTTACTCGAGTATCCCGAGACACGTGTTAATTTCTAATAAAAAGAAGTTAACACGTATCCATATTTTCAGGACACGTGTAGCTGTGGTTGGTTCCCTCTTTGTTTCTATCGGGTTCGACTCTCTCTCTCTCTCTCTCTCTCTCCTCTCTCTCTCTCTCTCTCTCTCTCTCTCTCTCTCTCTCTCTCTCTCTCTCGTCAAAATCTCTCGATCTCTTCTCTTCTCTTTCTCCCATCCTTCTTTCCTCTCGTTCTTTCTTCTCTTCTGTCTTTCCCTGGTTTGCTCGGTTTCTCTCCTTTCCGGTGAGTTCTCCGGCCGGATTCTCCGGCGACCTCCTTGTTTCCTGTTTGGCTTGTTATATATATATACTTTTGTATATATTTATATGTGTATGTGTGCGTGTTTAAGTGTGTGTGTGTTTAAGTGTGGGTGTGTGAGTGGTAGTGGAAGGCGGTGATGCCGCCTGTATTTGCGTCCCTGTTTGTGGTTCTGTGGCGCGTTCGCAGCGTGTTGGGTGTTGGTTTAGTTTAATTCCTGTTCTGTTTTTGTTACAGATTGTGAATTGGATTATTATAATAATTTTAATAATTTTCTGCAGGATTTTGATTAATATTTATGATATTAATTATTTGCGCAGAATTATTTTTAAGGATTAATTATAGTCTGTTCCTATAACTGTTTACATTACTGTTTTTATCTTGTTATTCATATGTAGGTACTGCTGAGCGATTATGCTCACCCTTGCAACCTGTTATATACATATCACAGATGCCTAGAAGACCAGTCAGACCTTGGCAGAACCGATGTGGTGCCCTCCAAACCCGGGTCAGAAGTTTGGGGTCCACACACACTATTATAACTTGCTTATAACAATAACAAAGATAATAATAATAATATGCAGTGATCCTACTTACCAACTACCGCGGACCGCAACAGGTTAAAGTATGCACACAAGCCAAACACACTTACTTATATTACAAACATTCGAATCACAACTATTCCAACTCAGAGCTGAGTAATAACAATATTACAAACTTTTACAAACTTAAATTATTCCAAAAGAAGCCTACTAGCTCAACTCAATCAACCTGAAACCCCTAGCTCTCGCGCTGGACTGGGGATCCTCGGTACCAAACCAGTTCCTTCTTAACTGGGAAAAGAACATAAACAACATCGCACCAATGAGCTAACTAGCTCAGCAAGTCACAATGACAAACTAAGAATAATGATCATCAGGTGAACATGGTTATGATTGTCAAGTGAACAATAATTATGATTTAAAATTGGATATTATATTTTCATTTTAAAAACCAAGGTTAGGTTGCTGATCAGTCACGCACTAACCCCGAGCAAAGCACACAGCCACTGCTCTAACTATTGGATCCAAGGCACACATTGGCCTAACTTGACCATTATATGGTCTGACCATGAATCTGGTCCACAAATTTATAAAAACAATCCAATTCTAACATAATAACAGAATAAACAGTAATAAGCAATAAACAGAATCATTAACAACATTGAACGTTCAATAATGAAAATGGTTTCAATCTGCATAAGGATCAATATGGCTTTTTCAAAGCATGGATGCTAGGTAGTGAAAGAATTGGATAGCAAAGGAAATAACGTTTCAAGGTTTCAAGGATTTGATCTTTCAAAGCATAGGATACAATGGTTTGAATATGTAAGTAATTCGGGTCAGTGTTTGGTATTTAGTTTGTATGTATTTATAGAGTAGTATTGTATATTTGTGGTTCGTATCTGGGTATTCAACATCAATGGTCTAGAAAGAATCAGGTTTACGGCTCAAGATCAATACTGGAATCAGGGTTTAGGGTTCAGTGCTTCAAAGCACTTGCAAATATAAATAAAACTATCAATCACTACAATATCTCGAGAAAGTTTAGAAACTTGCCTGGTACTAGCTTACTATACTGCACTCGCTTTCAATCACCACTGTCTTACTCCTCGACTACCTGTTTTCCTTTTCTACGCCTTGCCTCTTTGCTCACATATCATAACATCTATTAATATTCAACTATACGATTCTATCGACACATACTTCTATCTACCCTTCGTTTCACCCAAATCCGATTAACGGATTGAAAGTTACGCAATAAACAAGTAAACATCGAATATACAGACCGACAGTCAACCAACAAGTCACATATAGCACATAAAACGTCACATAATCAATGATATAACATTTATAAAGAAGTCTCGGGTCATAACATGCTTTGAGGTAATTAAAATGATTTTTAAATATTTTTCGGAATTAAAATGGGTCGTTGGATCAATTTCGGAGTAATAAACAGGGTTCGGTTGACCACATTTTGGCTTAAAATTTTTTTTATTATAATTATCGAGCCTTGAAAACAATTTTAAAATAATATTTTAAAGCTCGAAACTATTTTTGAAATTTTAAATCATTTTAAATAATTAAATCTAATTAAATATTTAATTAAAATCACTTAATAATTAATTAAATCAATTAATCAATTAATTTTCGAATTAATTGACCAATTAATCAATTAAAAATTAACTGAAATTAATTAACTAATTAATTCAGATTTATTTTTGAATTAAAATAATTTTTGGAATTAAAATAATAATTTTTGGAATTTCAGAAATTAAAAATGGATTTTTATAATAAAAATAAATAGGGAATATGATTTTTGAATATTTTTAAAACAGGAATCCTATTTTTGAAAACTCTGGAAACTTCAGGGACCAAACTTCATCGTCCCCAAAAGTCCAGGGACTAAACTGAAATTTTACACCCCCGTCGCCGGAAAATACAGGGGTGGCCGGAGAACTCGATTCCGGCACCCCCACCTCACCATCTGCTCCAGATTTACACTACTCAACACCAGGAATCTATTCGTGCAATCAAACACATCAATCATCCGTGTCCTGGCCGGAAATTGGCCAAGAACATCGCTGGTTTCCGGCGAACATCGAAAACTTAAAAGACAACTCACTTGGATTCACTAATCCTCTGTTAACGAGCTATATACCAATCGATTGCAAATTTCATAAGGAACACAACCCACTATAATCAACAGCTAATAATCCCTAAATCAAAAAGCCCCAAATTTCACTTAACAAATATTCATACGGGTTATAAACCCTAATTTCAAAATTCGAGAATTAAACCCACTTTTGAGCATGTTATTGGACTCCAAATCAGACGCATGACATATGAAAATCATCAGGTAAACAAGCTCTACAACATGCAATCATCAAATCATACAAACAATCATCCGAACAAAATTCATATTTTAATAAAATAATTCGAAAATAAACAAATTTCTAGAAAATAAACCTTGATTTCTGCAGGTGTATGGATCACATAATCTGATAGAGCTCTTCAAGACCTTCAAATTGGTTACTCGAGCTTTCCAAACAAAGATCAATAACACCTCCAAAAGTTGGTTTGATTTTTCAGAAGATTATATGAATATAAGTATTTTCTCTGGAAATTATATAATTAACTGTCTGCAAATGATTTTAATACGAAATAAAATACGGTAAAAGGCTATTTATAATTACGGAAAATTAGTATCCCTTTGGGATCATTCCGGATATAAAACGGTACGTTTATTTGTAAAAACTGATCCAAACGGTATCGGTTTCGGGATAATTATCCAAATCAGTACAATTTGTACTGCGGTCTTGGTCTCAGCGCCTGGTTACACGTACTACGAGGTGATAATTGTGATAGTTTAATAAAAAGCTCCCGTTTCTCAAAAATAGGAGTTTTATTGATTTACCGAAACGAATATTGTATCGAAAATGTTACGTCGGGACCCGCGCAGGACAAACCGTACGCTAGATCAAAAAAGTCGAAACATGGAAAATGCTCGGAATATTGCAATTAGGTTAGGAAGGAGTTTCTCAGGAAGAGTTTCGGGTTCTAAAAACGTAACAACGGATGATGTCGGTTGGTTTCCCGTTTTTATAAAATAGATTTTAAATACCCGGGAAAAAGATTTTATAAAATTCATATGATTCCTATAAATTATAAATCAACATAAAAATAATTAGGAAGATATAACAAATATCTATATTTTATTTTGGACATATAAAAATTAAAATACTCAATTAATAATATTTTTAAACATCCAAACACATTAACACTTAATAAATAATTCACAGAATAGATACGGAACACATATAATAATTATTTATTAGCAAAAATAATTACACGATATATCCTGGATATTACATGCTTCCCCCCTTAAAAGGATTCTGTCCTCAGAATCTTCCTAAGAAAACAAACGAGGGTACTTTTCTCTCATATCACTTTCTAACTCCCAGGTTGACTCTTCAACCTTTAGGTTTCTCCATAATACTCTTACTAGCTTTACCACTTTATTTTTCAATACTTCTCTCTTTCCTCTAGAATCTCTATCGGACTCTTTACATATGACAAATCTGCGTGAAGCTCTATTGGCTCATATACTATTACATGCCTGGAGTCTGGATTATACTTCTTAAGCATCGATACGTGAAAAACATTGTGAATGTGTTCCATGTATGGAGGTAACACCAATCCGTAAGCTACTTTGCCAACGCGCTTTAGAATCTCAAAAGGTCCGACATATCTTGGGCTCAACTTTCCTTTCTTTCCAAACCTCGTCAGTCCCTTCCACGGTGATACTTTCAGTAATACCAAGCTTCCTTCTTCGAATTCCATGTCTTTCCTTGACTGGTCTGCATATTTCCTTTGACGGTCCTGTGCAACTATCAATCTCTTTTGGATAATTTCAACCACTTCCTTTGTCTGTTGTACTAGTTCAGGTCCAAGTATTTTGCGTTCTCCTACTTCATCCCAATACACTGGAAATCTACATTTGCGTCCATAAAGGGCTTCATAGGGTGGCATCCCAATACTGGCATGATAACTGTTGTTATAAGCAAATTCTACCAGAGGTAAATGCTCGTCCCAACTTCCTTTGAAATCAATAGCACAAACACGTAACATATCTTCAATCGTCTGGATCGTTCTTTCACTCTGACCGTCCGTCTATGGGTGGTAAGTCGTACTCATATTCAGTCTTGTTCCCAAACATTCTTGAAAACTTTTCCAAAATCTTGAATTAAATCCTGGATCTCGATCAGATACGATAGACACCGGAACTCCGTGATGAACTACAATTTCCTTCAGGTACATATGGACCAACTTGTCGAGCGAAAATCTTTCATTTATAGGCAGAAAATGAGCTGACTTGGTAAGTCTATCCACTATAACCCAAATGGCATCATGATTAGCCCTTGTTCCTTGGTAATCCAACTATGAAATCCATGGCAATATGTTCCCACTTCCACTCTGGAATCTCCAATGGCTGTAGCAATCCACTTGGTCTTTGATGTTCATATTTAACACTCTGACATGTATAACATCTGCTAACCCATTCCGCAATTTCCCTCTTCATATCTGGCCACCAATAATTCTCCTTTAAATCTCTGTACATTTTGGTACTCCCTGGATGGATTGAATACCTTGAATTACGTGCTTCCTGTAAGATTTCATTCTTAAGCTCTGTCACCGGTGGAATCCAAATTCTAGAAGAAAACCTAAGAATACCTTGATCATCCTTTTGCGTGCATAATTCTTCACCTACCAAACGATTTATATCTTGATCCATTACATCTTCCTGACATTTCTTTATTTTCTCTAACAACTCCTGCTGGAAAGTCATACTGTACACTTTTGCTTCATCAGGCTTGCAAATTTTAATCTCCAATTCCAGTTTCTGAAATCCCTTATATATCTCTTCAGGTACTGATAACACATTTAACTTTTCCTTCCGACTCAACGCGTCCGCTACAATGTTCGCTTTACCGGGATGATAATTAATCGAGCAGTCGTAATCCTTGATCAATTCTAACCATCTTCTTTGCCTCATATTAAGCTCCTTCTGTGTGAATATGTACTTCAAACTTTTGTGATCCGTGTAAATCTGACACTTTTCTCCATACAAATAATGTCTCCAAATTTTCAAAGCGAAAACTATGGCTGCTAGCTCCAAATCATAAGAAGGATATTTCTGTTCATGTGGTTTCAATTGCCTTGATGCATACGTAATCACCTTATCGTGCTGCATTAGAACACATCCTAGTCCTTTATGAGAAGCATAACTATAAATTACGAAATTCCCTTGATTGTCTGGAAGTGACAAAATAGGTGCCGTAATTAATCTTCGCTTTAATTCCTGAAAACTTTCTTCGCATTTATCGTTCCATATAAACTTTTCATTCTTTCGTGTAAGCTTTGTCAATGGTGTGGCAATCCTTGAAAAATATTGAACGAATCGACGATAATATCCCGCTAATCCCAAGAAACTTCTTACCTCGGTGGGTGTTCTCGGTCTTTCCCAATTTATAATTGCCTCAATCTTTGATGGGTCCACTTTGATCCCTTAAAGGGATCAAAGTGGACCCATCAAAGATTGAGGCAATTATAAATTGGGAAAGACCGAGAACACCCACCGAGGTAAGAAGTTTCTTGGGATTAGCGGGATATTATCGTCGATTCGTTCAATATTTTTCAAGGATTGCCACACCATTGACAAAGCTTACACGAAAGAATGAAAAGTTTATATGGAACGATAAATGCGAAGAAAGTTTTCAGGAATTAAAGCGAAGATTAATTACGGCACCTATTTTGTCACTTCCAGACAATCAAGGGAATTTCGTAATTTATAGTTATGCTTCCATAAAGGACTAGGATGTGTTCTGATGCAGCACGATAAGGTGATTGCGTATGCGTCAAGGCAATTGAAACCACACGAACAGAAATATCCTACTCATGATTTGGAGCTAGCAGCCATAGTTTTCGCTTTGAAAATTTGGAGACATTATCTGTATGGAGAAAAGTGTGAGATTTACACGGATCACAAAAGTTTGAAGTACATATTTACACAAAAGGAGCTTAATATGAGGCAAAGAAGATGGTTAGAATTGATCAAGGATTACGAGTGCTCGATTAATTATCATCCCGGTAAAACGAACGTTGTAGCAGACGTGTTGAGTCGGAAGGAAAAGTTAAATGTGTTATCAGTACCTGAAGAGATATATAAGGAATTTCAGAAACTGGAATTGGAGATTAGAGTTTGCAAGCCTGATGAAGCAAAAGTGTACAGTATGACTTTCCATCCGGAGTTGTTAGAGAAAATAAAGATGTGTCAGGAAGATGTAATGGATCAAGATATAAATCATTTGGTAGGTGAAGAATTGTGCACGCAAAAGGATGATCAAGGTATTCATAGGTTTTCTTCTAGAATTTGGATTCCACCGGTGACGGAGCTGAAGAATGAAATCTTACATGAAGCACATAATTCAAGGTATTCAATCCATCCAGGGAGTACCAAAATGTACAGATATTTAAAGGAGAAGTATTGGTGGCCAGACATGAAGAGGGAAATTGCGGAATGGGTTAGCAAATGTTATACATGTCAGAGAGTTAAAGCAGAGCATCAGAGACCAAGTGGATTGCTACAGCCATTGGAGATTCCAGAATGGAAGTGGGAACATATTGCCATGGATTTCATAGTTGGATTACCAAGGACAAGGGCTAATCATGATGCCATTTGGGTTATAGTGGATAGACTTACCAAGTCAGCTCATTTTCTGCCTATAAATGAAAGATTTTCGCTCGACAAATTAGTCCATATGTACCTGAAGGAAATTGTAGTTCGTCATGGAGTTCCTGTGTCTATTGTATCGGATCGAGATCCAAGATTTAATTCAAGATTTTGGAAGAGTTTTCAGGAATGTTTGGGAACGAGACTGAATATGAGTATAGCTTACCACCCACAGATGGACGGCCAAAGTGAAAGAACGATCCAGGCGATTGAAGATATGTTGCGTGTTTGTGCTATTAATTTCAAAGGAAGTTGGGACGAGCATTTACCTCTGATAGAATTTGCTTACAATAACAGTTATTACGCCAGTATTGGGATGCCACCCTATGAAGCCCTTTATGGACGCAAATGCAGATCTCCAGTGTATTGGGACGAAGTAGGAGAACGCAAAATACTTGGACCTGAATTAGTACAGCAGACAAAGGAAGTGGTTGAAATTATCCAGAAAAGATTGATAGCCGCACAGGACCGTCAAAGGAAATACTGGAATTCGAAGAAGGAAGCTTGGTATTACTGAAAATATCACCATGGAAGGGACTAACGAGGTTTGGAAAGAAAGGAAAGTTGAGCCCAAGATATGTCGGATCTTTTGAGATTCTAAAGCGCGTTGGCAAAGTAGCTTACGAGTTGGCGTTACCTCCGCACATGGAGCACATTCACAATGTTTTTCACGTATCGATGCTTAAGAAATATAATCCAGACTTCAGGCATGTAATAGAATATGAGCCAATAGAGCTTCAGGCAGATTTGTCATATGTAGAGAGTCCGATAGAGATTCTATAGGAAAGAGAGAAGGTATTGAGAAATAAAGTGGTAAAGCTAGTAAGAGTGTTATGAAGAAACCCAAAGGTTGAAGAGTCAACCGAGGAGTTAGAAAGTGATATAAGAGAAAAGTACCCTCATTTATTTTCTTAGGAGATTTTGAGGACAGAATCCTTTTAAGGGGGAAGGATGTAATCTCCGGGATATATCGTGTAATTATTTTTGCTATTAAATAATTATTATATGTGTTCCGTATCTATTCTGTGAATTATTTGTTAAGTGTTAAATGTGTTTGAATGCTTAAAAATATTATTAATTGAGTATTTTAACTTTTATATGTCCAAAATAAAATATAGATAATTGTCATATCTTCCTAATTATTTTTATGTTGATTTATGAATTTATAGGAATCATATGAATTTTATAAAATCTTTTTCCGGGTATTTAAAATTTATTTTATAAAAACGGGAACCAACCGACGTCATCTGTTGTTACGTTTTTAGAACCCGAAACTCTTCCGAAAACTCCATCCTAACCTAATTGCAATATTCCAAGCATTTTCCATGTTTCGACTTTTTTGATCTAGCGTACGGTTTGTCCTGCGCGGGTCCCGACGTAACATTTTCGATACAATATTCGTTTCGGTAAATCAATAAAACTCCTATTTTTGAGAAACGGGAGCTTTTTATTAAACTATCACAATTATCACCTCGTAGTACGTGTAACCAGGCGCTGAGACCAAGACCGCAGTACAAATTGTACTGATTTGGATAATTATCCCGAAAACCGATACCGTTTGGATCAGTTTTTACAAATAAACGTACCGTTTTATATCCGGAATGATCCAAAGGGATACTAATTTTCCGTAATTATAAATAGCCTTTTACCGTATTTTATTTCGTATTAAAATCATTTGCAGACAGTTAATTATATAATTTTCCAGAGAAAATACTTATATTCATATAATCTTCTGAAAAATCAAACCAACTTTTGGAGGTGTTATTGATCTTTGTTTGGAAAGCTCGAGTAACCAATTTGAAGGTCTTGAAGAGCTCTATCAGATTATGTGATCCATACACCTGCAGAAATCAAGGTTTATTTTCTAGAAATTTGTTTATTTTCGAATTATTTTTATTAAAAATATGAATTTTTGTTCGGATGATTGTTTGTATGATTTGATGATTGCATGTTGTAGAGCTTGTTTACCTGATGATTTTCATATGTCATGCGTCTGATTTGGAGTCCAATAACATGCTCAAAAGTGGGTTTAATTCTCGAATTTTGAAATTAGGGTTTATAACCCGTATGAATATTTTTAAGTGAAATTTGGGGCTTTTTGATTTAGGGATTATTAGCTGTTGATTTATAGTGGGTTGTGTTCCTTATGAAATTTGCAATCGATTGGTATATAGCTCGTTAACAGAGGATTAGTGAATCCAAGTGAGTTGTCTTTTTAAGTTTTCGATGTTCGCCGGAAACCAGCGATGTTCTTGGCCAATTTCCGGCCAGGACACGGATGATTGATGTGTTTTGATTGCACGAATAGATTCCTGGTGTTGAGTAGTGTAAATCTGGAGCAGATGGTGAGGTGGGGGTGCCGGAATCGAGTTCTCCGGCCACCCCTGTATTTTCCGGCGACGGGGGTGTAAAAATTTCAGTTTAGTCCCTGGACTTTTGGGGACGATGAAGTTTGGTCCCTGAAGTTTCCAGAGTTTTCAAAAATAGGATTCCTGTTTTAAAAATATTCAAAAATCATATTCCCTATTTATTTTTATTATAAAAATCCATTTTTAATTTCTGAAAATTCCAAAAATTATTATTTTAATTCCAAAAATTATTTTTAATTCAAAAATAAATCTGAATTAATTAGTTAATTAATTTCAGTTAATTTTTAATTGATTAATTGGTCAATTAATTCGAAAATTAATTGATTAATTGATTTAATTAATTATTAAGTGATTTTAATTAAATATTTAATTAGATTTAATTATTTAAAAATGATTTAAAATTTCAAAAAATAGTTTCGAGCTTTAAAATATTATTTAAAATTGTTTTCAAGGCTCGATAATTATAATAAAAAAAATTTTAAGCCAAAATGGGTCAACCGAACCCTGTTTATTACTCCGAAATTGATCCAACGACCCATTTTAATTCCGAAAAATATTTTAAAAATCATTTTAATTACCTCAAAGCATGTTTATGACCCGAGACTTCTTTATAAATGTTATATCATTGATTATGTGACGTTTTATGTGCTATATGTGACTTGTTGGTTGACTGTCGGTCTGTATATTCGATGTTTACTTGTTTATTGCGTAACTTTCAATCCGTTAATCGGATTTGGGTGAAACGAAGGGTAGATAGAAGTATGTGTCGAATAGAATCGTATGAGTTGAATATTAATAGATGTTTATGATATGTGAGCAAAAGAGGCAAGGCGTAGAAAAGGAAAACAGGTAGTCGAGGAGTAAGACAGTGGTGATTGAAAGCGAGTGCAGTATAGTAAGCTAGTACCAGGCAAGTGTTCTAAACTTTCTCGAGATATTGTAGTGATTGATAGTTTTATTTTATATTTCAAGTGCTTTGAAGCACTGAACCCTAAACCCTGATTCCAGTTATTGATCTTGAGCCGTAAACCTGATTCTTTCTAAACCATTGATTGTTGAATACCCAGATACGAACCACAAATATACAATACTACTCTATAAATACATACAAACTAAATACCAAACACTGACCCGAATTACTTACATATTCAAACTATTGTATTCTATGCTTTGAAAGATCAAATCCTTGAAACCTTGAAATGTTGTTTCCTTTGCTATCCAATTCTTTCACTACCTAGCATCCATGCTTTGAAAAAGCCATATTGATCCTTATGCAGATTGAAACCATTTTCATTATTGAACGTTCAATGTTGTTAATGATTCTGTTTATTGCTTATTACTGTTTATTCTGTTATTATGTTAGAATTGGATTGTTTTTATAAATTTGTGGACCAGATTCATGGTCAGACCATATAATGGTCAAGTTAGGCCAATGTGTGCCTTGGATCCAATAGTTAGAGCAGTGCTGTGTGCTTTGCTCGGGGTTAGTGCGTGACTGATCAGCAACCTAACCTTGGTTTTTAAAATGAAAATATAATATCCAATTTTAAATCATAATCTATTGTTCACTTGACATCATAACCATGTTCACCTGATGATCATTATTCTTAGTTTTGTCATTGTGACTTGCTGAGCTAGTTAGCTCATTGGTGCGATGTTGTTTATGTTCTTTTCCAGTTAAGAAGGAACTGGTTGGTACCGAGGATCCCCAGTCCAGCGCGAGAGCTAGGGGTTCAGGTTGATTGAGTTGAGCTAGTAGGCTTCTTTTGGAATAATTTAAGTTTGTAAAAGTTTGTAATATTGTTAATTACTCAGCTCTGAGTTGGAATAGTTGTGATTCGAATGTTTGTAATATAAGTAAGTGTGTTTGGCTTGTGTGCATACTTTAACCTGTTGCGGTCCGCGGTAGTTGGTAAGTAGGATCACTGCATATTATTATTATTATCTTTGTTATTGTTATAAGCAAGTTATAAATAGTGTGTGTGGACCCCAAACTTCTGACCCGGGTTTGGAGGGCACCACATCGGTTCTGCCAAGGTCTGACTGGTCTTCTAGGCATCTGTGATATGTATATAACAGGTTGCAAGGGTGAGCATAATCGCTCAGCAGTACCTACATATGAATAACAAGATAAAAACAGTAATGTAAACAGTTATAGGAACAGAACTATAATTAATCCTTAAAAATAATTCTGCGCAAATAATTAATATCATAAATATTAATCAAAATCCTGCAGAAAATTATTAAAATTATTATAATAATCCAATTCACAATCTGTAACAAAAACAGAACAGGAATTAAACTAAACCAACACCCAACACGCGCGAACGCGCCACAGAACCACAAACAGGGACGCAAATACAGGCGGCATCACCGCCTTCCACTACCACTCACACACCCACACTTAAACACACACACACTTAAACACGCACACATCATACACATATAAATATATACAAAAGTATATATATATATAACAAGCCAAACAGGAAACAAGGAGGTCGCCGGAGAATCCGGCCGGAGAACTCACCGGAAAGGCGAGAAACCGAGCAAACCAGGGAAAGACAGAAGAGAAGAAAGAACGAGAGGAAAGAAGGATGGGAGAAAGAGAAGAGAAAGAGATCGAGAGATTTTGACGAGAGAGAGAGAGAGAGAGAGAGAGAGAGAGAGAGAGAGAGAGAGAGAGAGAGAGAGAGAGAGAGAGAGAGACTGAGATTTGCAGTCGAACCCGATAGAAACAAAGAGGGAACCAACCACAGCTACACGTGTCCTGAAAATATGGATACGTGTTAACTTCTTTTTATTAGAAATTAACACGTGTCTCGGGATACTCGAGTAACGAATATGTATCCTGAATACTGAAATTAACGAACCAAGTCACCTTTTAAAATAATTCGATAAATCACAATAATAGTTTTAAAATGTCATAAATATCCTGGAGTACATAAAAATGTAATTTTCACAATTTTAAAATAATTTTTGAAATGCAGTTTATACCCGCTTTTAACAATTAAACGAAACAACGCGCGGGTGAAATTAATCCTGAAATTTTCCAAAATAATTTTAAAATTCTCAGAATATTATGAACTTAATAATATGAGCTTCGTGATTTTTGAAGAATTCTGGAATTAAATATGGATTTACAAATAAACACAATCAGAAAATCTTTTAAGGATAAATAATTAGTGAAATATTGATTTCTCAATTTTATAAAATCCCAAAAATAATTATTGAAATTATAAAATTATAAAACCAACTTTAGAGTCATTCCAAGTATTTATGGAATTAAAACTGTAATAAAATTACTTTTACAAGCGAAACAAAACCATATAACACAATAATAAATCACAAAAAATTATAACCTATTTATCATAAATCACAGACACATAATAAACATCAACATACTGCTGCCAAATCCAATACACCTATTTTATTAATTATTTATTCAGCTATTAAACTTTAAAATAATAATAAATAATAGCAAATATACGAGTCGTTATATCATTTCCCCCTTAAAAAGATTTTATCCCCGGAAGCTGAGTTAGCTAAACAAATGAGGATATTTATCAAGCATGTCTGACTCTATTTCCCAGTAGACTCTTCTACTCGAGGATTTCTCCACGGAACTTTCACTATGGAAATTGACTTAATCCTAAGGACTCTCTCTTTACGGTCTAAGATTTGGATTGGTTGTTCCACGTAGGACAAATCTGGCTGAAGCTCAATGGGTTCGTACTCTATAACTTGATTCGAATCAGGAACATAGGGCTTCAACATAGATACATGGAACACATTATGGATATGCTGTCACTGCGGCGATAACGCTGTCTCGTAGGCAACCTTTCCTACTTTCTTCAACACCTCAAATGGTCCTATAAATCTGGGGCTAAGTTTACCACTCTGGACAAATTACATTAACCCTTTCCAAGGTGATACCTTTAGTACACTAGTGCTCCTATCTCAAAGTTCATATCCTTCATATGCAAGTCTGTATTCTTTCTCTGCCTATCTTGGGTTGCTTCTAACCTCATCCGAATCAATGCCACTGCATCTCTGGTTTGCTGAACCAACTCGGGGCCTAACACTTTCTTATCTCCTACTTCATCCCAATACAAAGGCGATCTACACATACGTCCATACAAAGCTTCGTAAGGCAGCATTCTCATGCTGGCATGGTAGCTGTTATTATAGAGAATTCAATCAAAGGTAAGTGTTCGTCCCAATTTCCTTTAAATCCAAAACACGAACTCTCAACATATCCTCTATGGTCTGAATTGTTCTCTCACTTTGACCGTCTTTCTGAGGATGATAGGCAGTGCTCATATTTAACTTAGTTCCTAAACATTCATGGAATTTGGTCCAGAACCTGGAATTGAATCTCGGGTCTCGATCTGACACTATAGACACAGGAACTCCATGCTTGGTCACTATCTCGTCCAAATATAACTTAACTAACTTTTCCAAAAAATACATTTCGTTGATCGGAAGAAAATGCGCTAACTTGGTCAACCTATCAATAATACCCAAATAGCGTCGTGATTTGCTCTCGTCTTTGGCAATCCTACTACAAAATCCATTACAATCTATTCCCACTTCCACTGGGGAATCTCCAAAGCTTGTAACAATCCACTCGGTCGTTGATGTTCCGCTTTTACTATCTGGCACACGTGACATTTGCTAACCCAATTAGCAATATCCTTCTTCATTCCCGTCCACCAAAAGTTTTTCTTCAAGTCTTGGTACATCTTAGTGCTACCAGGGTGGATAGAAAACCTAGAGTTGTGCGTTTCGTGTAACACTTCATTCTTTAGTTCCACCACATTAGAAATCCAAATTTTAGAAGAAAATCTAAACAAAACTTGGTTATCCTTTTGGGTACACAACTCTTCTCCGGTCAATGTATCCAACTCTTGTTCCATAACTCCTTCTTGACACCCTTTTGATCTTTTCTATCAACGTTGGTTGGAAGATAATCTCGTATAGTTGCTCCTGATTTCCACTTGGTACTCAAACTTCAATCTTCATCTTTTCTAAGTCTCTTGCTAGTTCGCCCGCAATTTGATCCACATTCAACTTTTCTTTCCTGCTCAAGGCATCAGCCACCACATTGGCTTTTCCTGGGTGATAATTAATTGAACAATCGTAGTCCTTGATCAATTCTAACCACCTTCTCTATCTCATGTTCAATGCCTTCTGCGTAAATATGTACTTTAAGCTCTTATGATCCGTGTAAATATCGCACTTCTCTCCATACAAGTAGTGATGCCCAACTTTAGAGCAAATACTATAGCTGCCAACTCAAGATCATGGACGGAATACTTCTGCTCGTGAGGCTTTAGTTGTCTGGAGGCATAGGCGATAACTTTGTCGTGTTGCATCAATACACAGCCTAAACCTTTCAAAGAAATATTGCTATAAATCACAAAGTTTCCCGTCTCATCTGGAAATGCTAGCACTGGAGCTGACACTAGTCTTCTTTCAATTCCTGGAAACTTTCTTCACACTTTTCCATCCAAATGAACTTCTCATTCTTCCTGGTTAGTTTGGTTAATGAGGATGCAATCTTAGAGAAATCCTTTACAAACCTTCGGTAATATCCAGCTAATCCAAGAAAACTTCTTAATTTTGTCGGAGTCTTCGGTTGCTCCGACTTGGATACAGCTTCAATCTTTACAGGGTCTACCTTGATGCCTTTTTTACTTACCACATGTCCAAGAAACTGTACCTCTGTCAACCAAAACTCACACTTGGAGAACTTTGCATACAATTGCTTCTCTCTCAACCTCTGAAGGGCAATCCTTAGATGCGTTACGTGATCTTATGGAGTCTTTGAATGTATGAGGATGTCATCAATAAATACAATAACAAACTTATCCAAGTACTCCTTATATACTCGATTCATTAAATCCATAAAGTCGTTGGCGCATTTGTCAATCCAAACGACATCACTAAGAACTCATAATGGCCATACCTTATTCTGAATGCAGTCTTGGGAATATCTTCGGACTTTATCTTCAGTTGGTGGTAGCCAGACCTTAAATTAATCTTTGAAAAATAACATGCCCCCTTAAGCTGATCAAATGGATCGTCGATGCGTGGAAAAAGATACTTGTTCTTTATTGTCAACTTGTTCAACTCTCTATAGTCAATGCACAATCTCATACTTCCATCCTTCTTTTTTCACGAATAACACTGGAGCGCCCTACGGAGAAACACTAGGCTGAATAACTCATTTATTCAATAGTTCCTGAAGTTGCTTGGCCAATTCTTTTATTTCCACTGGAGCCATTCTATATGGAGCTTTGGACACTGGTTCGGCTCCAGGTATCAAATCAATGGAGAACTTTATCTCTCGATCAGGTAGTAATCCTGGTAATTCCTCTGGAAAGACGTCGGGAAATTCTCTTACTATGGGAATCTCATCCAAGGTAGGGGTTTTCTTTCTTCGTATCCACCACATGAGCCAAATACGCTTCACACCCTTGCCGCAATAATTTTTTTGCTTGTAATACTGGGAGGAACTTCTTGTCTTGCCTCTGCCCTTGGTAACTGATCCTCTTATTATCTGTGGTATACATAACAACTCTCTTTTTCTTGCAATCAATGTTTTCCTTATACAGAGACAACCAATCCATGCCTAAAATAACATCGAATTCTTCTAACTCAAAAGGTATTAGGTCGGCAGGGAAAGTGTATCCTGAAATCTCTATGGAGCACTTAGGACAGAATTGACTTACGGGAACTTTATCCTTATTAGCCACCTCTATGTTCAAAGGTTCATCTAAGGCTTCCAACATCAATTGCATTTTATTTACACAGTTCATAGATATAAAAGATTTGGACGCTCCCGAATCAAATAAAACGTTAACAGGTACAGAATTAAGAGAAAGCGTACCTGCAACTACATCGGAATCATGAGCCGGAGATTTCTTGGTCATCTTAAAGGTTCTAGCTCTAGCAATACTTGTTGCTGGTCCTTGGGACACGCTCCTTCCAACACTACCTTGGGTCACTGATTTGCAATTCCTAGCAATATGCCCCACTTTGCCGTAACTAAAACAAGTTACTCCTTGGGTCTCAGACTTCCACTCCGTGGAATAATGACCCTTCTGGCCACATTTAAAATAGTCGATATTTTCTCTGCACTGACCACTGTGCTTCTTTCCGCATGTCTTACAGTCGATCATCGGCTTGCTAAACCTTGTCGGGGTAGAACTAACTGAAGTGGTACTGGGCCTAGCCTGGGGGAAATTCTGTCTCCTGAACTTCCTATCATTATTCTTTCCAAACCGACGCTGAAAATTCTGACTTACTCCTCCTGATTCTGACCTAGCAGGTCCACTTTCAAACTTCCTTTTCTTCTCATCCTGCTCCTTAGCAGCTAACCTCTGGTCACTTTCTATCACTAAGGCAGCCTGAACTATTGAAGTATACGTCTTGAGTTGTAAGGCTACAACTACACTCCTTATCTCTGGCTTCAACCCTTGTTGAAACCGCTTCGCTCGCTGAGCTTCCGAACTCACATATTCTGGTGCTATACGGGCCAACTCCGTAAACTTTACTTCATACTCTGTGATACTCATGTCTCCTTGCTTCAACTTCAAAAACTCCATCTCCATCTGACTCTGGAGACAATCTGGAAAGTATTTCTCTAAGAACAGTTCTGTGAATTTGGTCCATGGGACAGGACCTTCTCCTTTTAATGCTCGTGTAGACTCCCACCAATAGTTTGAATCATTCTTCAGAAAATAACTAGCATAATCGGTCTTTAAATTTTCACTCACCTTGGTGAGTGCAAATGCCTTCTCCATTTCCTTCAACCATATCCCGAAGCAACATGATCCACTTCACCTTTAAACTCTGGGGGTTTCACTTCCTGGAAAGACTTAAAACTAACAACCTGGTTTATTCCCCCTCATCTCATGGTGTTGTTGGATTTGCAGCTGCTGCTGTTGGATTTGCTGTTGTTGTTGCTGTATGAACTGTTGTTACTGTTGTTGTTGTTGCTGCTGCAATTGTAGTTGCTGCTGCTGAAATTGCTATTGGGCCAGCTGAGTAGACTGTTGAAGCAACAAATCCATCAATTCACTCATGGAGGGATCCCCAGCAGATCCGTTATTGGGTTGAGAATTCTTCTTTAGTGGCATTTTCCTGAAACATAACAGTCATATATAAGAAAATGGATTGCTCCAAGCAGTTTATACATATGTATCAGGAGAGTGTTGCCACTAAGACAATATCCTCATCCTCGGTTTAATTGGATCCATCCTGAGTGAATGATCATAATCTAGAAATGCCAGCAATAGAAGCAATAATAATAGTAACAACAATAATAACAACGCACAAGTATATATAAAAACTGAACAACAGAATAAAGCAATTACTATACAATAACCAACAGAAATCCAACTGATACAATTGAAATCCAACTGAAAAGAAACCATCCAAATACTCATCAAAACTAGCTGTCATAGCAGCCTCCGCCTACTACAACTATCATAACATAATGTACATATATAAAGAAAACAACTACAGAACTCCTGGAAGCCAACTCTGAGCTCTGTATCTCTTTGCTGTAATCCTGGTCTAACCACTGCCACTGCCACCAATAGAACCTAACTCAAACACCAACCAGTTCACCAGGTCCTGATACTGAATGGCTCTAAGCTCTGAGTTAATAAAATGGTCAATGGATCTAGCCCTCTCAACAACAGTCTGGGTCAAAGATCGCACACGGGCATGCACATCAGGGGAAGGGGCAGGGATGCCCTGGAAAGGTCCAACTGGTATCTGGTCAAGCTGAGCAGCCAGCACCGGACTCTGCTCTCTAATGAAATATCTATCCACCGCTTGGTGAACATGTTAGGAAATCGGGGAAGAGGTACCGCTAGGGCAAAGGGAGGAACTAGAGGTCTCGAAGAGGAAAAACTAGGACCACAACCGGGAGGAAAATCCCTAACAGAAGACACAGACCTACGTACCCAGCGAGGACGGACACTAGGTCCAGGGATATCCCTCGGTACGAAGGAAGGAACTGGTGGGGGATGCATAGGAATCTCCTCAGCTACGACATCCATGGTCCTCTCGGAGTCAGAGCTATCCAAGTCTGATAGGTTCTCCCGGGATGGAGAACTAGAGACCACAATAGGCCACTGCTAACAGAATAAATATACAGGAAACACACAACAAGGTCAAGAAAATTCTATCAAAATATTAATAGATGCCAGGGTAACACTGTCGGAACCCTCGACTGACTCTAAGGGTTTTCTCCTCTATATCAATTGCTGACTCACACCTTAAGACACAATTCTATACCTTTTTAACTCAATCCCTAACCTGAATCAGGGACTTGAACCTGTAGCTCTGATACCAACTGTGACGGCCTCAACCCCGGGGTCAGGAGTTGACCTCACCAAACACAATTAACAGAAATATAAACAACAAGATTATCATTAAAATATACTAACTCGACCCCGACCAAGATCCGATCTAGGTTCAAGTATGATCCAGGCTACACATTATTACAAACCATTTATTCAAAAGTCTGACACACACTAACTTATTCAGCAACTCATCAGACCGCACGTGGCCTGATACTAACTACCTCTGAGGAGCCAGGTCCTGAAGGGGCTGAAACTCAATTCTGCCAAGGGTCGATTGGTCTTCTAGGCATTTGCGATATATATATAACAGGTTGCAAGGGTGAGCATAATCGCTCAGCATACCAACATATGAATAACAAGATAAAAATAGTAATATAAACAGTTATAGGACATAACTATAATTAACATGAAATCTGTAATCTGTAAATCATTTCGAACAGCAGTATGTAAAGAAAAGCTGAGATAACTGGATATCAATGACCAGCATGCTCAAACAAACGTAGTAGTGTGCTGCGTAAGTACCAGAGTCCAATTTTAGCATGTATTCACATCTATAAAACCACTGTATCAAATACTTATAACCCTTACAGGAATCACAAGCCAAATCAGATACGTAACGGATATGTGAAGACAGCTGATCAGGCTATCATACCAGACGGCTCTAACTGACATCCCATTTACCTGTTCCGGAACTCAGAGACTAGATAGGTCTCTGACCTGCTGGACTAATCGGTTATATAATACGCGCACCCGAATTAGCCTCTTACGACACCTCAGTAGGCCTACTCTGGCCCCTATGTGTCCCATATCTGATCGTTTTATCCAGTTTTCAAAACACTTGTACCTATCTCATTTCAAATCATTCATTTAACAACACACATGGGAAATCTAGTTCACAATCATTTCATTCGAGATAGGTACCTTTCGAAGTTACTTTTCCCCAAAACAGGTTTAAAACAACGATTTATAATTATAAGGGATACGTAACTTAAAACGTTTTATGTTCCTTTACGAGGTTAAAATAACATTTTAATTCATACGTTCTTAACCATAAAAGAATGGTTAGGTTACTTGCCTTGCAACGCTTTCAGAAACCCTAAGTAGCTTTTACGCTGACTTCGATCCTGGCGATACTCTACTGGGATCTACAATAACAGAATACCCTAGTCAGTTATACCGACATGCTTGATATCCTCGAACCCTAATAGCCCCAACGTGATAACCCGACTCGTTATAGTACTTATACACGTAATCACATAGTCACATAGTCCGCATACAAATAGGGTAATACACTTCGTATTATATAGTACATTCTCGTATTTAAAATAAATTTTTAGAAAATTTTGGCAGCAACTCTTTTGTTTATAAGGCCTACCTGTTGATCACAATCGACGTCAAATATACAACAAACAACAATCCATAATTCATAATTCCACAACACAAGTCCAAATCATTTACACACGAAATTTATTATACGACTTATTTTATTTATTTATAAAATTTAGGACGCAGAATAAATTCATCACCGCCACCACCGTCCGCTCGTAAAAGTCATCGCGGACGGCGGCAAAATTTCGCGGGTACCCGATTAATTCTCGGGTTTCCAACGTAAAACTTCGCCGATAATCCTTAAAATAATTTTGCGCGAATAATTAATATCATAAATATTAATCAAAATCCTGCAGAAAATTATTAAAATTATTAAAATAATCCAATTCACAATCTGTAACAAAAACAGAACAGGAATCAAACTAAACCAGCAGCCAACACGCGCGAACGCGCCACAGAACCACAAACAGGGACGCAAACACATGCGGCATCGCCGCCTTCCGCCACCACTCACACACTCACACTTAAACACACACACACTTAAACACACACAGCATACACATATATATATATACACAAAAGTATATATATAACAAGCCAAACAGGAAATAAGGAGGTCGCCGGAGAATCCAGCCGTAAAACTCACTGGAAAGGCGAGAAACCGAGCAAACCGGGGAAAGACAGAAGAGAAGAAAGAACGAGAGGAAAGAAGGATGAGAGATAGCGAAGAGAAAGAGATCGAAAGATTTTGACGAGAGAGAGAGACTGAGATTTGCAGTCGAACCCGATAGAAACAAAGAGGGAACCAACCACAACTACACCACCCTGAAAAGATGGATACGTGTTAACTTCTTTTTATTAGAAGTTAACACATGTCCCGGAATACTCGAGTACTGAATATGTATCCCGAATACTGAAATTAACGAACCAAGTCACCTTTTAAAATAATTCGATAAATCATAATAATAGTTTTAAAATGTCTGAAATATCCCGAGTACATAAAAACGTAATTTTTACAATTTTAAAATAATTTCTGAAATGTATTTTATACCCGCTTTAACAATTAAACGAAACAACGCACGGGTGAAATTAATCCCGAAAATTTCTAAAATAATTTTAAAATTCTCAAAATATTATGAATTTAATAAAATATGAGTTTCGTGATTTTTAAAGAATTCTGAAATTAAATATGGATTTTACAAATAACACAATCAGAAAATTATTTAAGGATAAATATTTAGTGAAATATTGATTTCTCAATTTTATAAAATCCCAAAAATAATTATTGAAATTATAAAATTATGAAACCAATTTTATAGTGAATCTAAATATTTATGAAATTAAAACTGTAATAAAATCATTTTTACAAGCGAAACAAAACCATATAACTCAATAATAAATCACAAAAATTCCAACTTATTTACCAATAAATCACAGACACATAATAAACATCAACACACTGCTGCCAAATCCAATACACCTATTTTATTTAATTATTTATTCAATTATTACACTTTAAAATAATAATAAAATAATAGCAAATATATGAGTCGTTATAACTAGTGTGCGGATGGATTCAATGGATGGATGATTTCTTTAAGACAATTAGGTTGTCTGTTTTAGTTAATGGATCCCCTACTTCAGAATTTAAGATGTCAAATGGAGTAAGGCAGGGAGATCCTTTATCACCTATGCTCTTCAATCTTGCTGGAGAGGTTATAAATAAGTTACTTATCAAGGCTAATGAGATTGGATTGATTGAGGGTGTGCAGTTGAGTAAAGGGATTAAGTATATCACACACTTGCAATTTGCTGATGATACTATAGTGTTCTTACAAGTAAATGCAAAATCAATTTGGGGAATTAAGAAAGTGCTTCAATGCTTTCAGTTGCTTTCTGGATTGAGAATCATTTTTTAAAAGTTACATATATTCTTGTCATATGCCAGAAAGAGACTTGAATTATTTTGCTAAGTTATTGGGTTGTAAAGTTGGTTCCTGGCCTTTAGTTTTTTTAGGGAGTCAAATTGGTATTAGTCCAAGGAAAGTTGTCTTCTGGAAACCTCTTATAGAGAATTTAAAGAAAAGCTAGCAAGTTGAAGGAGGGATAGTTTAAATCAGGCTGGCAGGTTGTCCTAGGTCAAATCAACCATTAACAGCCTTCCAACCTATTCATTTGCCTTATATAAAGTCCCATTGGGAGTTTTTCATCAATTAGAGAATATTATAAGGGACTTCTTCTGGGGAAGTCAGTCGGGGTTGGAGGAAACAAATTACAGGAAGATGCACTTGAAGGCTTGGAATGACTTATGTAAGTCAAAGAAAAACGGTGGTTTGGGTTTAGCTTCCCTACAGCAGAGAAATATGGTACTTCTGTGTAAATGGTGGTATAAATGGCAAGCAGATAGGAAGGTGGGTTGGAATGTATGCGTTAGGGATAAGTATAACTGTTGTAAGGGAGAAGGATTAGAAAGTTTGAATGATCAAGGAGCTAGCTCAGTTATAGTGCAAGACATTCAAAAAGCAGTCTCTAAGTTTGCTGAGACTGGCTATTTGAGTTGTAGTAATTTAAAATGGATAATTGTTAATGGAGAATCAGCTCTGTTTTGGGAGGATTTATGGTTTCAAGATAGGCCTCTTGTGGATAAGTTTACTAAATTGTATAGTATCTCCAAGTTGAAGCAAAAGGAGGTAAGCATTTTTAAAACTCTTTGGGATTATTATGATAGGAGTGGGGAAGTTTTTTGGTCTAGACAGTTAAGAAGCTGGGAAATGGAGGAGTTAAATGAGTTATCTGATAGTTGATTCATTGCAATTGGTTGTTGGTAGAGATAAATTGGTTTGGGTACCAGTTGGGATTCCTACAGCACTAGGATGGCTTATGAATTGCTAAGTCAAGAGGGTTCTAGTCATTATAATGCTCACTGGGATCTTTTATGGAAGTGTAAGGTGCCTGAAATAGTTAAGTTAATTATTTGGAAAGTTCAGTCCAGAATTGTCCCAACTAGATTGTGGTTAGCTCATAGAATAAAGAACTTTAATGATAGTAAG
>NW_027419107.1:0-105268 GCF_009905375.1 Apium graveolens
GATTCAGGAAGAATTTATTAAGCAAGGAGAAGTTTGGAAAATTAATAAGAAAAAGTTCTTCCAACCTACCTTTGACAGGATTGCTTCTATTAAGAAGACTCAAGATCATCAACAAGCTCAGATTGGTGATATTCTAAAAAATCAAGCTTCTCAGTAATCACAACTTAATGAAATCCAATCTTCAGTGGAATTGCTTGTCTCTCTTCTATTACCTGCTGATGCCAAAAAGGGGGAGAAAGTAATTAAGTCCAAATGCAAGATTGACAAGACACTGAAAGGGAAGGATGATGGAAAAGATGATCGAGGAAGCTCTGGAATGGGTAGAGGTCATAGTCAAGGTAGAGGATTCACATCAAGACAAGCTGAAATCACAAGTCACAGGACAAGTTCTGATACTGGGAAAAGAATAAGTTCTGCTACTGGTAAAAGGATAAGTTCTGATGAACTTTTAGATCTTGATGAGGAAATGTCTAGACAGTTATTTCTTCAGGAAATTCCAGGAATGGACTTGGAGAGTTTAATGGAAGAAGAAGCCAGACTTAAATCAGAGAAAGTTGCATCTAAATCTGAAGCTTCTGGTAAAAAGCCACTTCCAAAACTCAAAGACATTGTGATCAAAGAAAGGACACATACTGAAGCAACATTGGCTAAATCACAACCGCAGATAGATCCAAGATCCAAGGGTAAAGAAAAGGTTGGTGAACCTATCAAGGTGTATGTGCCTCCTGAGGATGAAGAAATTACTGATGAAAAGGATGATCTTGCTCTGACTTCAAGAAAAGTTCTTAAAACAACCTCTGACATGGCTCAAGTTGTTCAGAGTCAAGAAATTATAAGTTCTGATATTCAGAAGAAGCAAGTAACCTCTGACATAGCTCAAGTTAACTTGATATCAGAAGATAGACCAAAAACACTCCTACCAGGATTCACTAAAGCAAAACAGACTCAACCTTTGAAGACTACTGCAAGTGGTTTTGAAGCTAGAGTAGTTACTGGAAAGGAAGCAAGAGATAAAACTGGATTGGGAAGTGCTAATGAAAGAAGAATACATAACAATACTAATGATCCAACTTCCTTGAGTGAACCAGGTATTGGAGCAACTCCTGAGAGATTGAATCAACTAGAATCTGTACAAATGGTTTACCATACCTACTTGAAAGAATACATCTTGTTGTATTTCATGACAGATGGTAGGGTTTATCATATAAGATAAAATGCCATTCCATTGAAGTATTTTGAAGAATTGGAGCATGTACTATTCTTACTTCAAGTGGATGACAGATTGACAGGGACTGCTGCAAACTATTTGAAGGATCAGATTCAGAGACAAAAAAAGCTTTATTCTGTTAAGTTTGACAGCGCATACGTTCCAAAGTACAGAGATCACAAGGGTGATATAGCTGAAATGAAGCCCAATTCTACTCAAATTGTAACTACCTTTCTAGGGTACAGGGCTGTGGAATTCAATCTTGAGTCTGATAAAGCTTATTTGATCAGACTGGATTAGGATATAAGAAAAGCAAAGATCAATGATCTTAGAGCTGCAATCTTTCAAATTGGTGAAGATACTTCAGAGCTTAAAGATGCCAAAAGGAGAATGATTGATGAACTTAGATATGCTGAGAGATGTTTGTTGAAGAACTATCTCAGAACAACTCCTGACATCAGAGAGATCAGATAATGAAGCCAAGTCAAAGATCTACAACTGCTTAAATTCTGACATTTGTACAGACTGAAGTTGTTATCAGAAGTTAAATATTGGTAAAGCTTTAAGGACTGTAAGTTGTAGTTATCTAGTCTAATTCTCATGCATTTGTACTTAATGTTTTTGACATCATTAAATATCTGTTAAACTTGTATATTATGCTAATTTACAAGTTGGGGGAGATTGTTAGATATATTTGATAATGTCATGGCTAATATGATTTATGTTTAGATTTCAGATCTTACTTAACAGGACAAATCAGTACTTAACCATTAATCAGTACTTATACTGGAAGTCAGGACTTAAGGATATCAATACTTATATTATCAGGAGATAATCATCAGAAGTTAGATATCAGAACTTAAGTGCTGAAGGACATTCAGATAAGGACAATAGCTGATTAAAGGAAAGAAGATCGAGATAAACATAAGAAGAGATATGCATGAAGAAGGAGTTCCGTGAAGAATGGAATACTTGGAAGAAAAGATATCTGATTGATATATTTTAGGAAGCAGAATTATATTCCATATCAATTAGTGATTATCTTGTAACTGTGTAGTATATAAACACAGACATAGGGTTTACACTATAAGTGTTATTATATTCAAGAAGATTATTCATTGTAACCCTAGCAGCTCTCGTGATAGTTGTTCATCACTAAGAGGTAACAGTTCCATACTGTAACAGAGTTTATTGTTTCAATAAAGTTTGTTTTCTGTTACGTAAGATATTAAAGTTCGATTTGATTGTATTATACACTGTATTCACCCCCTCTACAGTGTGTGTGACCTAACAAACCAAAACACGAGTAATTAAAAACAAGAGTCTTTAAAAACTTTCTGGTGGATTTAAACAATTCCACCAGAGATATATATTATATCGAGAGAACTCTGTGTGCAAGAATGCTCACAACTGCTTACAAATATGAACTACTGAGAATACAAAGAAATGCTAATAATTCTGCTTACAAATGTTTCTCACTTTTTGTATCTCAGATCTTAGTTTCTATTTGCTACTTCTTGGTTTATATATTACCAAGATTACAAAGTCAAAAGATAGAATCATTATAAAAACTATCGGGTCTAATGCTTTGCTACTTTGTTCTCTATTACCCAGTTAATAGGCTTCCTCATTCTATTTGCATACACTTCGACGCATGTGACCAGTTATCGCTGTCAACTGATATTTGAATTCTTTATCTCTTGAGTACATGATCATCCATCGACTTTATGATCATCCGTTGATGGCTTCATTGATCATCCGTCAACTGCTATATCGAACATCCGTTGATAGCTATTTGATCATCCGTCGATGGCTTTGTTAATCATCCATCGGTAGCTATTTTGGCACTTGACTTCAATTCATTTATACAGAATTACAAGACATCATCTATGTACAATTAATCAACCTATTCTGCATATACAGTTAAAGTCAACATGACTTATATGCTACTACAGAATCTATAAAAAGGTGTATGCAGAAATGAGCTACAGACTTATTATTACATAAGCTACTCACTCGATGGATAATAAGTCATCATCCGTCGGGACTATAATGAGTTATCCGTAAAGACTATAATTCTTATCCGTCGAGTGCTACATTATTTCACTAAGTAAAATCTACTTAGGTGTTTTGTTCATGAAATCATCAAGTACACAATATATGCACAACAATCTCCCCCAATTTATGTCTACTGGAATTGTAGCCATAAATTAAGAGATACTTGATGATAACAAAACACCCTAAACATACAGCTTTAAAGAAAAGTAGATAATACTGAAAAGTGCTACAATTAATCAAAATGTACAAAGTTTGGCTCACAGTCATTTTCAAGATGCTCCTTTGGCCTGAGCAGATTTATCTAGTTCCTTGAAGGTCTGAATCTTCTTCCAAGCTTTCTGTTGTTTTCATCAATCTAATTTTGGAGCTGCCTGTGGAGTTCCAGTTCATCAGATTCTGAGAGATTTAGCTTTTCTTGCATTTTCAAGAGAGTCTCATTGCTAGAGATGCTCAATTGGTCTTCTAATTTGAAGAATCTTCTCACACCTTTGTCATCCATGAACTCCATCAGCCAGTAGGGCCTTAGATGCACTCTTCTCCCTGTGTATGGGATGATTAGAGTATTTGGGAGTGCATCTTTAGCTTTAACACTCCTTAGTTCTTCAATCTTCTTCAATACTAGTCTTCTTGCAGTGACATTGAACCCAAAGTTCTTCTTGAAGGATGAATAAACTTTAATCAGTACAGCTTGGCTCTCTTGAAGAATCCTATGAAGTGGCCACTGAATCTCCTTTCCTCCTTTGTACTTGAACACTAACCTTTCAGGTAGGTTTCTGTATGTATCAATTCCTCTCACCTCATCTAGTTCATCCAGATAGAGGTTTAGATCAGAAAATTCTTTAATGTCACACAAGTACAAGTAGTCTCCCTTATTGACTTTGGGCTGAGTTTTAACTACAAACTTGGATTTGAGAGGTGGCAACTTCACTTTCTTGACTGCTCTTGACTTTGTCCTTTTTGGCTTGCTAAGGATTGGTAGATTGAAGTCTGGAATTGGTATGTTCTCCCATTCTATTGGCTCATCCTTGGGCACAATAGGTTCACCATGAATATTCCTGTAGGGATCCACCACCTTTATGTCTTCAAATACCGCAAATGGCTTTGTTGCTAGAGTTTTAATTGGTGTGGATTTCTTAGGAAATTGATCTTCCAATTCCTTGTCAACAATATCCAGTTTCCTTTTAGTTCTTTTAGCCAATTCTTTCTTTCTTGGAGATTTCTTCTGTTCTTCAACTTGCTTCCTTGATTCAGTAGCTTCAGATGGTTGAGAGGGAATTTGTTGTGATGTGTTTACATCATGTAGCTTGGCCAAGATAGCAATCTGCTCTCTCTTTTGTTTAGCCTTTTTAGCATCTAGAGCAGCCTGCTTCTTTTCCTGCTTCAATCTAGCTTTTTCTTCTCTCTTTGCTTGAGCAAATTGAGGGTGTCCAACCACCACACAAATTTCTTTCCCATTTCTGACAATTTTAGCAATCCTTCTTTTAGAAACTGAATCAGCTGGATCTTTATAGAAGACAGTTGATCTTGACAGAAGCTTCTTTTCATCAGGCTTGGGTGTCTCATACACAGTATCCAAGGGGTTCTTCAAAGATGATTTTGAGTAGTTTGCCCTTGGTTTAAGAATCATTTCAGCCTTTGGAGACTTGATGCAGGAAGATTGTCCTCTTTCCAGATAGTTCATGCTCATCTCATGCACACTAATTTGCTTGACTTGAGAGTGATGGATGGCTGACTTAACTGGCTCCTTGACAAGCTCAAACTTTTTCTGTATTTCCTCATCAATCTTCTCCCAGTTGACCAAACTCAACTTTTCTTTCTCAGCAGCTTTCAAGTTGGCTGCTGCTGCTTGAATCAGATCTATGCCATCTGCAACTGGTGGCTTTGAGACAGTAATTGAAGGTACAATTACTTTAGTGATTTGTATCTGAAGCTTCTCCCCCTCACTTGGTCCTTTCTCCCCCTTTTTGTTATCATCAAGTTGAGGGGTTGATTTTGAAGACTGGTCTGAGACTGTTGATTTTGAAGAATGGTGACCATAGAGTTTTCAATAACTTGAATTCTGTCCTCCAATTGGCCAGCTTCTTTTCAGCATCTGATTCTCTTCTCAGTCTCAGTAGCAGATCCTGCATGGTACCATAGGGCATGATGGAATCCATCTTCTCAGAATTGTAGGTCTTCAAGTCAGCTATATCCTTTTTTGAGTTCATCCATACTCAGATTCTGTCTTAATTGCTGTAGCTTCATGAGATGTAGAGAATCTAGGTGAGCTTGAAGAATAGCCTTGGTACCAGCATTTGAGGTGTTCTGAATGGCCTTTTGGATAGACATGATTTGTTTGACTAAGGATACATTGAATTGTCCTAGTGTAGACTCCATTATCAATGCCCATTCAGGTAAATCTGGAATAGAACTTGGGCCTTCATCTCCCCCTAAATTCATGTTTTCATCAAATGAAACAGAGTCATCATCATTAGAATTTACTCCAAATTCTTCAGATGGCTCACCAGCTATAGGAGGCATCAAATTGACAGCAGCTTTATCCCTTTGTAGAGATTCTGAAGTATGTACTAGATTTAAAGTTTTCTCTGCCTCCTCATTGCCCTGAGCAGCCAACAGTTGATAGGCTGACACAGGATGAGTAAAAGTGTCAGCATCCAAGGAAATGTTATCAATTACAGCTTTGTAATGTTGCTGAAATTGTCTTTCCTTTTCAGCATCATCCACAATCATTGACTCATGAGCAATGGCTGAATCCACCCTTATACCCTCTGTACCTTCTTTTCTCTCATGTTCTCTCTTTTATTTCATCAGGGTCTCACCCTGACTTCCCACCCTCACACCCTCACCTTCACCTACTAAGGTGTGACTCCTCTCACTCCCTTTTGCCAATCCTAAAGAAATGAATGGCTGATTTTCACTCTTTTCCTCTCCTTTTTCCTGGGAGCAACCCAGACTCTCACTCAAATACTCTGCTCTCTCAATCCTAAGAGTGACTGTACAACCACTAGATCTTCTGCACTGGAAATAATTGAAGTGTGAAGCTGTGCAGAGATACTCGACGGATAAGTGATATCCATCGAGTGAGTGGTTTTGCTATCCGACGGATAACTGCTGTTAGGCTTATCCGTCGGGATACAATCACTACTCGACGGATGAGCAATATCCATCGAGAGAGTAGAAATGAATGAACTGGGAAGAGAAACTATTGTTGACTCTATGCTGATTGAAGATATTTTAGGCACAGATGACACAACAGTTCCTGAAAAAATTGGCAAGTGAGCCAACAAATCATCTAAAAGATGATGCTCACTTGCACTGGATTTTGGCTTCCTCAACAGAGTTAAAGAAGGAGAATCAGGAATTGATGTGTGTATCATATCCACATCCAGAGAATTTGTTGGTGAGTTTGGTGTTTGAGGTGCTTATATAACTAGAGATTTTGGCCGTGACTCCACATTTATTGGAGCCACATCAAACTGAACTTGAGAAGGTGCAGTGACTGTGTCTTTAGCACCAGTTTGCACTGTGTGTGTGCCTTGTGCATCCCCAGAGGTTTTAGATTTCTTCTTTCTTGTATAAGTTTGGGGTGAGCTTGTGTCCCTAACCCTCTTGGCCTATGCTCTTGGTTGAGAGCTTTGTTCAATAACTACATCCTTTTGGGAGGATGCAGCTAGAAGTGAGCTTTTATCCTTTTTAAGCACTGTAGTTTGTTGGGAAACTGCAGTGTGGCTAGGCCAGGATTCACTGAACTTTCCAACCTTATTCTTGGGGTTTCTTTGATGTTCACCCCTTCCCTCACCTGACTTTCCCTCCTTCACACTCCCCTCCTTGGCTTTTGTGGATTTTTCAACTGGCATCTTTTGAGAGATACCAGAGGGGGTTTTCTTTGATTTGGATTTGGAAATAGTAGTAGGTTTGGCAGCTTTGGTAGGCAATTGTTTGGTCATTGGCACAGTTGCCATAGCTACTCCTGAACTTAAAGAAATTATGGAGGTTGAAATAGTTGTAGGGATGGATGAACTTACCTCACTTACCTGAGGTGCTTGCATTGCAGGAAAGTAGAACATTGGCACATCCTTGTGATGATTGGCCCTGTTCAAGTCTGCAATGATCCTTCTCTCTTGAACCCAATAATTTAGTTTGTTGTTAGGGTTCTCAAGCACAATTTCTTCACAAAGGTGGTTAGCCAATATCATAAGAAATCTAGCATAATACACATTCTTACCTCTTTTATTTAACTCCCCTAATTTATAGCCTAACTCAAACAAGACAAGGTCACTGAAATTATAAAATTTATCTGTAAGTAGCATGTATAGCATGTTAAGCATGGAAATGTTCACTGAATAAAAATTACTGATTTTTCCAGAGAAAACCTTTGTAACTACATCACACAAGAAACTCCACTCCTTCCTAAGACCCATTCTCCTAATATCACTCAGTTTAGAAGTAGGAAGTGCATAGTGCATGGAATTAAGCATATTGATAATATCAGTGTCATTGTGTGGTGAAGTCATATTGTTATCAGGAATTTTGAAACATGCTTTTATCACATCACTATTGATACAAAATTCATTACCTTTGATGGTTAGAGTGATGGTCTTATCTATAGAGTTGTAGGTAGCAGTGGTCCACATCTCTTCAACAACTTCACAAAAGATTGTGGGTGATTCCAGCATGGCATAATTAAGCTTACAAGTCTTCACAAAGTCCATCATCTTGTGGTAGTCATCCGATTGCTGAATACCCTTGTTAACTAATGCAGTGAAATTGTTCTTCTCATAAATGAACCCAGTTTGAGACATAATCTTTACTATATGTGCCATTGTTAGAGAATAAGAACTTGAAGAGAAGGAGAGTAGGTGCTTGAGAGAGAATGAAATTAGAGCAGTTGAATTGAGAATGATAAAAGAAAAGACTATTGAAATGAAATAAGCTTTTATACTATCTCAAAAATAACTGATAAAAATAAAGTAAAATGAAGTGACCAATAGAAATTGCCTAAAATAGCCGTTAAAAAAAATAATCTGTAAAAATTCCACCCATTATCCGTCGTGTAATGCTTACAAACTGTAAGTATACTCGATGGATAATGTACAGGGAATTAACGGCTTAAATTAAGACAATTTGACGGATGAGGATAAACTGTTATCCGTCGAGCCATAAAATATTCCAGAAAGGTAATTGATTTTCATTAGCAAATTGTATATCGACGGATGACCAAACTCGATGGATAAGGGTCATCCGTCGAGATGTAAATTTTGACTTAGCCAAAATTTCATCCAAGACTGAAAAATCAATTAAATTTCTGGCTGCATATCAACTTGCAAAATAACTCAGATAGATTTAAGAGTAATTAAGTATACCTAACTCACTTACCAACCTTGAAAAGGTAGATTCATCCAGTGGCTTGGTAAAGATATTTGCAAGTTGCTTCTCACTTGGAACAAAATGTAGCTCCACAGTACCTTTCTTTACATGTTCCCTTATGAAATGATACTTGATATCTATGTGCTTTGTCCTTGAATGTTGCACGGGATTTTCAGTGATGGCAATTACACTTGTGTTATCACAGAAAATAGGAATCCTCTCAACTTACAAAGCATAGTCTAATAATTGATTTCTCATCCATAAAATCTGTGCACAACAACTGCCAGCAGCAATATATTCAGCTTCAGCTGTAGAAGTAGAGACTGAGTTTTGCTTTTTACTGAACCAGGACACAAGCTTGTTTCCTAGAAATTGACAGGTTCCTGTTGTACTCTTTCTATCAATTCTACAACCTGCATAATCTGCATCTCAATAACCAGTTAGATCAAAACCAGAATATCTAGGGTACCAAATGCCAAGGTTTGGTGTTCCCTTGAGATATCTGAAAATTCTCTTAATAGCTATTAGGTGAGATTCTCTAGGATCAGCCTGAAATCTAGCACATAAATATGTAGCAAACATTATATCTGGCCTACTAGCTGTTAAGTACTGAAGTGAGCCAACCGTGCCTCTATAACTTAAAATATCCACAGACTTTTTAGTAGTGTTTAATTCAAGCTTAGTTGCTGTGGCCATGAGAGTTTTTGTAGATGTGCAATCCATTAGATCAAACTTCTTTAAAAGATCAAAAATATATTTAGTTTGACTAATGAATATTCCATCACTAACTTGCTTGACTTGTAAGCCAGGAAAGTAAGTTAGTTCTCCCATCATACTCATTTCATATTTACTTTGCATTAATTTGGCAAACTTTTTGCAAAGTTTCTCATCTGTAGAGCCAAAAATAATATCATCTACATAAATTTGAACAAGTATACTAGAGCCATTAACATTTCTGAAAAATAAAGTTTTATCTACAGTACCTCTTGTGAAGTGATTTTTCAAAAGGAACTTTGATAAAGTGTCATACCAGGCTCTAGGTGCTTGCTTCAGTCCATAAAGTGCTTTCAAAAGATAATAGACATGTTCTGGAAAATTTGGATCTTCAAAACCAGGAGGTTGACTGACATATACTTTTTCCTCTAAATCTTCATTCAGAAAGGCACTTTTAACATCCATTTGATAGACCTTGAAATTGGCATGGGCTGCATAGGCTAAGAAGATTCTGATGGCTTCAAGTCTTGCAACAGGAGCAAGTGTTTCATCAAAATCTATTCCTTCTTGTTGACAATAGCCCTTAGCAACCAATCTAGCTTTGTTCCTGACTACTATGCCATTTTCATCCATCTTGTTTCTGAATACCCACTTGGTGTCTATTGGATTCTTTCCTTTATGCTTGGGTACCAGCTTCCATACATTATTCCTTTCAAATTGGTTTACCTCCTCCTGCATAGCTATAATCCAATCAGGATCCAACAAAGCTTCTTCTACCTTCTTTGGTTCTTCCTTGGAAAGAAAGCTGCTGTATAGACATTCTTCCCGAGTTGCTCTTCTTGTTTGAACTCTAGAAGAAACATCACCAATGATGAGCTCAAAGGGGTGATCTTTTGTCCATTTCCTTTGTTGAGGTAGATTAGCTCTAGATGAAGAAACCTCATTGTTGTCTTGATGTGTGATTGAGTTTTGATTATCAGAAACTCCCCCTGAGTTTGTGGATCTTTGATTTGAGAAAGGGGAATTTTCTAAAGGTGATCTATCTTGACTTCCTGCTCCTTTTGATAACCCGACGGATGGTGAATTTTGAGTACCGACGGATGAAGCTGGTTGTCTCCCGACGGATAACACAGATTATCTTCCGACGGATGAAGCATTATGCAACTCGACAGATGTTGAGTTTTGTGCTTCATCGGTAGTAGATTTATCTGCATTATCCTTAGACACTATTTCTTGATCACTTTCATCATCACTGTCATCACTAACCATCTCCACATTGTCGAATTTGAGGCTTTCATGGTAATCTCCATCTTTCAGTCCTTCAATCTTTTTGTCATCAAACACAACATGTATTGATTCCACAACAATGCTGGTTCTTAGATTGTAGACTCTATACGCTTTACCAACATCATATCCAACAAAAATTCCTTCATCTGCTTTAGCATCAAACTTCCCATTTTGATCAGTTTGATTTCTCAGAATATAGCATTTGCAGCCAAAGACATGAAGAAAGTTTAGAGTTGGCTTCTTGTTCTTGAACAATTGATAGGGAGTCATGCATCTTGCTTGATTAACCAGAGAAATATTCTGAGTGTAACATGCAGTATTTACAGCTTCAGCCCAGAAATATGTTGGCAGTTTAGATTCTTCAAGCATTATCCTTGCAGCTTCAATAAGTGATCTGTTCTTCCTTTCCACTACTCCATTCTGTTGTGGAGTCCTTGCTGCTGAAAACTCATGCAGAATCCCATTTTCTTCACAAAATGCTCTCATAACAAAATTCTTGAACTCAGTTCCATTGTCACTCCTGATTCTTCTAACCTTGAAATCAGGATGATTATTGACTTGCCTTATGTGATTGATGATGATTTCACTAGCCTCATCTTTAGACTTTAGGAAATATGTTCAAGAGAACTTTGAGAAATCATCTACAATTACTAGGCAAAATCTTTTCCTTGAGATGGACAATACATTGACTGGTCCAAACAAATCCATGTGAAGCAGTTGCAAAGGCTCTTCAATCGTTGAATCAAGTTTCTTCCTGAATGATGCTTTAATCTGCTTCCCTTTTTGGCAGGCATCACACAGTCCATCCTTTGAAAACTCCACTAGAGGAATGCCTCTTACCAGTTCTTTCTTTACCAGCTCATTCATGATCTTGAAGTTTAAATGGGATAGCTTCTTGTGCCATAACCAACTTTCATCTTGACTTGCTTTACTGAGAAGACAAGTTACAGATTCTGTATTTGATGAGTTGAAATCAGCTAGGTACACATTTCTTTTTCTCACACTAGTGAGAACCACTTTGTTGCTTCTTTTATTGATCACAACACAGGCTTCTGAATTGAAGGTTACTGAATTGCTTTTATCACAGAGCTGGCTGATACTCAACAAATTGTGTTTGAGACCATCCACTAAGGCAACCTCCTCAATGATGACATTATCCTTTGAAATCAAGCCATATCCCACAGTATAACCCTTGCTGTCATCTCCAAAAGTAATACTTGGGCCAGCTCTCTCCTTAAACTCTGTGAGCAGGGTAGAATCACCAGTCATGTGTCTTGAATAACCACTATCCAAGTACCAAAGATTCTTTCTGTTTCCCTGCACACATCAAAATCAAATCAAGTTGATTTTGGTACCCAAGTTTCCTTGGGTCCTGCCTTGTTAGCTTTCTTTTTATGTTTCTTAGGTCTTATCTCATTTGACTTAGGTATTTCAGATTCGTCCTTGGTCATTTGAGTTGGACCTTTGAAACCATTCATTGCAATAGAATTATCATGCATATTGTGACTAACAGGAAATGGCATGCTTGGTGTAAACATGTTATTCCAGTAAGGCATGCTAAATGGCATTTGTGGAATACTATATGTAGCATAATAGGATTAGGTGCAAATGACATATTAGCAAACTGTGCATTCATGTTCTGTGTAGGCATAGCATTAACAGGCATGGGAGGCATGGCATTCATGTTAGGAAATTGAGGCTGAACAGACATGGGAGTAGGCATGGTAGATTTGCAATTAACAGATAAATGATTTACACTACCACACTTGATACAGATTTTTCTGGGAGCATATTTATCAGGTGTGTAGTTATTGTGTTTGTTAATTCCTACTTTACCATTCCTATTATTTTTCCTTTTAGACTCTATTTTTACCTCAATTTTCTCAAGTCTGTCACTTAACTGTTTGACAGTCATGTGACCAACATTAGCCCTTTTCCCTTTCTTAACTTGACTTGACTCTCCTGAAATAAAGTTCTTGGAAACAGACCCATACTTCTCATTCAGCTTAAGTAGTTTGGCTTTGCTAATGGGCTTGCTCTCAGCCGACGGATGAGGATTTTCATTATTCGACGGATAACACTTTTTGTTATCCAACGGATAATCCTCATCATCCATCGAGTCTACATCTGTTAGCAGTCCATCTACCAAATTAGGTTCTAGTTTCTCTTTGTTCTTTTTCCAGGCTTCATCACAGAAAGACTCAATTCCTTGAACTTTGGTGATTTGAGCATGGACATCCCTGGATGTTTTCCATGCTTTAATCACCTCTTGTTCACGCTCGAGCTGCTTCTTTAAAATTTCTTCCTTTTTCAAGGACTCAGTTAATTCCTCCTTGGCAATCTTACACTCAATTCTAAATTTCTCAAAATCAATAAACTGAGACTCAAGCACATTATTCCTCTCACTTAAAAACATATTGTTTTCTTTGATTTTAGTAGTTTCTTTAGTAAGAGACTTAAGTGTAACACGCAAATGATATAATTCTGTAGACATGTCATTTATGGCATCATTACACTCATCTTTAGATAAATGTGCAAGGTTTGTAGTAATTACCTGATTGCTTGAGGAACTTGTTTCTGTCTCATCAGACTTGGCCATTAGGGCTAGATTGACATAGCTGACATCTTCATCTTCATCCAAACCATCTGCTGCCCAATCATTTTCTTGTGTAATAAAAACCCTTTCCTTTTGTTTTAGTAGATTAAAGTATTTTTGCTTATAATCCACAGACTCAAACCTTTTCTTACTGGAATCTGACTTCCTATACTCACTGGCAAAATGCCCTGCCAAGCCACATTTGAAACATTTGAATTTTGCCTTATCCACCATGTTTCTATTTGGCTTGGCTGCTCCAAAGTTCTTCTTGAACTTGAGCTTGGCAAATCTCCTGGACGAAATGCTAGGTGCTCATCAATGTCCTCCATGTCATCTTGGCTCAATGAATCTCACTCTCTACTGCAAGCCCCTTGCCCTTGTTTTCACAGACCTTTGAAGTTGATTCAACAGCTTCCATCTTCACTTCCTTCTCCTTTTCCAACTCAGTAACTAGTGGAATGGATCCTCCTTTCTTCTTTCCTCTCTCCATCCTTTCATCCTGCTCTATTTCAAGCTTATAGGTTTTCAGGATGCCATACAGTCTCTCCAAAGTAAACTCTTTATAATCTTGTGAGTTTCTTAGTGAGACTGTCATTGGTTTCTATTCCTTTGGAAGAGATCTAAGGAATTTCATATTAGAGTCTTTTGTCTGATAGACCTTTCCATGCAACTTGAGAGCATTTAGTAGTTTTTGAAACCTACTAAAAATGTCAGTGAGAGACTCACTTTCCTCATTGTGAAAATGCTCATATTGCTGAATCAAGAGCTGCATTTTATTTTCTCTAACTTGCTCAGTGCCAACACAAATTATCTGTATTGTATCCCAAACTTCCTTGGTAGTTTTGCAGTTGATAATGTTGTCAAATATGTCTGCATCAACTCCATTAAACTGAATATTCATGGCCTTTTTATCCTTCCTGACTTGTTCAATGTCAGGAACAGACCATTCATGCCTTGGCTTGGGGACTGATGGTTCGTTTCCTGTTGCAGCTCTCATTAGAACATGAGGGCCTCTTTCTACGAAATCCACATAGGCCTCATCTTGAGAAAGCATATGAAGATGCATCTTTACCTTCCAATGATGGTAATTATCTTTATCTAGAAAAGGAATCTTGACTCCAACATCCTTCTTGTTCATCTTGCTGAATTGTTTTGATCTTTAAACTCTTTGTAGGTTAAGAGTTCGCTCTGATACCAATTGTTAGTCCCTTAACAATATAGCAAGAATTACAGAAGGGGGGTTGAATGGAATTCTTGAACCTTTTTCTTAAAATAAAAATGTTCAAACTCGAATATATATATATATATAAATGTATTGATTAGCACAATACGGAATAAAAAGTTAAGTGAACCAAAACACGAGTAATTAAAAACAAGAGTCTTTAAAAATTTTCTGGTGGATTTAAACAATTCCACCAGAGATATATATTATATCGAGAGAACTCTGTGTGCAAGAATGCTCACAACTGCTTACAAATATGAACTACTGAGAATACAGAAAAATGCTAATAATTCTGCTTACAAATGTTTCTCTCTTTTTGTATCTCAGATCTTAGTTTCTATTTGCTACTTCTTGGTTTATATATTACCAAGATTACAAAGTCAAAAGATAGAATCATTATAAAAACAATCGGGTCTAATGCTTTGCTACTTTGTTCTCTATTACCCAGTTAATAGGCTTCCTCATTCCATTTGCATACACTTCAACGCATGTGACCAGTTGTCGCTGTCAACTGATATTTGAATTCTTTATCCGTTGAGTACATGATCATCCGTCGACTTTATGATCATCTGTTGATGGCTTCATTGATCATCCGTCGACTACTATATCGAACATCCGTTGATAGCTATTTGATCATCCGGCGATGGCTTTGTTAATCATCTGTCGGTAGCTATTTTGGCCCTTGACTTCAATTCATTTATACAGAATTACAAGACATCATCTATGTACAATTAATCAACCTATTCTGCATATCTAGTTAAAGTCAACATGACTTATATGCTACTACAGAATCTATACAAAGGTGTATGCAGAAATGAGCTACAGACTTATTATTACATAAGCTACTCACTCGATGGATAATAAGTCATCATCCGTCGGGACTATAATGAGTTATCCGTCGGGACTATAATTCTTATCCGTCGAGTGCTACATTATTTCAATAAGTAAAATCTACTTAGGTGTTTTGTTCATGAAATCATCAAGTACACAACATATGCACAACAAAAACATTTATTTAAAATTAAAACAAAATCTAAATAATAAGTTTTAAAATTAATTTCCAATACTATTTTTACCAATGTATTTTCTATATCTTTCTGGTTCACGAGAAATCGGTCATTTTTAGTTCGTAATACTAAGATTTCACTACAAGAAAAAGGGGTCAAGCGATCAATTTTTAAGTAATATTAATTTCGACCAAAGTATCTTGTTCGACACACACGGTCACACTTTTCAATATTGGTCAATTTTACTATATGCAAGCAATATTGGTCATTTTTTGCCATTATTTTGTTGCGAACAAATTAAAGTGTTTTGTAAAGTACACTTTAATTTAGCTATACTTTAGGAGGCACAATCTCATTGCCATTTGAAATTTATGTGTTAGCAGTGGTTTGCTTAAGTTACTATGATTCAACTTCTATAGAGCGTCTTCAACAGGGGTTATTAAGATATTGTCAAAATTGATGAGGCAAAACAATCTTAGTTGCCTACCTATTAGAGTTGGTGGATTGTCAAGAAGTTGGCAACGTTGCCAACTTTTGACAACTTCCCTAAATTATTAAAAAATATATATAATTGTATAAAGTATATATGATGAATATTCCTATTAATTTAAATATTATTTGTAATTTAATTACAGGACCACATTGACAATCTTCAATGTTGTCAACTATTGAAGTAAAATGTTGCCACATTGACATGTAAATAGTTTAAATATAATAATATAAGTGATAATTTTGACAATCTTTATCGAGAATACTAATATAGTTATTATATTTTTATAGTGCTGAAATTTTTCTTTTTCAAACAACTAATTACAAATTAATATTATGTAAATTACTAACACTAATTTTATATCATCTTTTTTTTTATTTTTCATATTAATTATATAATTTGAATATAGATGTACATTATGACATTAGTAGTATAGGTTTTGGTTGTTTAGTACACGATTAGCATACCAAAAAAATAGTAGAAATAGCAGCAACAGTAATATCACATTAAAAGTGACTATAAAATTGAAGTTCTCTACATAAAACTTAACACCAGAAAACACATGGAACTTTTCTATTATAATTTTTCTACTATGGAAACAATAAAGAATCAATCATAACAAAGTATGTTTATTACGCAAAAAAAAGGAACAAACTTAATTGAGAAAATGAAAAAAAAGTAGTCACATCTAATGTTGAAGAAAGTACTGCAAAATAATTTATTAGTCTCCGGGTTATTCCAACTTAACAATATCAGTCATATGCTTCCTTTTAACTTCATTCTTGCACATTCCTCACGCATATTTTCTGGTAGACTCAAAAACAAATCAACATCAACAGGCTTGTTCACTATCCTTGATGCGACAATCAACTTCTCTTGTATGGTCAAGCCAATAATATTATTCACAATACCATAGACCCCCCTTCGTGCTTTAACCAAATCTTAGTCATACCCTATTCGTTAAGTCATAATTCCAATTTGCTGAGCAGTGTTGTTAAGAAAGTTTCCAACATTTTCTTGCATTTTTTTTCCTGGAGGTCAACAATTCTTCTTGCAGCTTGGCCCTTTTTTCTTCTTTTCATTTGCTGGTGAAGTATCGGTAGAGCATGAAAATTCAGCACCTTCATATTCCTCCTTATCCAAATTCTCGATAATATCAGCAGGTCCTTTAACATGTTATGTGGTAGCTCTGTCCTTCCCAAAAATACGTTGCCAGTCATCATTCCAATCTACCGGCTTGTTACGTAGCTTATGCAATTCTGGATCTCTCTGCATATATAAATAGATACAGTGAGTAACAACAAAGTTTGCAAACCAGTTGCAAAGTAATAGCAGCTACTTGAAAATATTTCCTAGATCAGGCCAACAAAAATACATCTCAGGGAAAATTGAAAGAACATATCCAGAGTCTTGGAAAATAGTTTCCAAGAACATGATATACCATACATTGCACCTATATTTTTAACCTGTCTCTAAATTTTAAACAAAAACTACACATAACAATATTTATAATAAATTTATATATGCGGTAATAGTTTACGGAAAATGCTAAACATGCAGTTAGCCACACTATATTATTAAAATCTCTATTTAGATCCAAAAATGCCTTAAGTGAAATGTCGTACCTTGCAAATTTGTGTCCAGGCATCTTCATCATCAATAGTCAACATTTTCGAGTTATGGCATCTCGAAGTACTCTGCCATCTGATGCAGAGCCTTCCCATCTGATGCAGAGCCTTCCCAACCAGCTAAAACATAGGTGAACATCATGTATGGCGTACATACTCCTAAAACATTAATTTATGAAGACTATACTAAATAAAGTACTAATTTTACCAGAAGGAACACGTAATCCATTTTTTCGAGTTATGGCATCTCGAAGTACTCTGCCATCTGCTGCAGAGCCTTCCTAACCAGCTAAAACATAGGTGAACATCATGTATGGCGTACATACTCCTTAAACATTAGTTGCAATCTCACATTTTCTACTTCTATATTTTACGTGCTCGGATGGAGGTACTCTGACTCTAATGTAAGTTCCATCAAGAGCTCCCAAACAGTTTTACAAAATATTTTTCTTATTAAGTGAAGTGTGTAATTGTATAAATATGAAATGAGTCTTTTTATTATTTAAAAAGAAAACTTTTACTTGAAAATATTTCCACATATAGTCATTACAAGACTTGGTAATAGGGGTTGGCTTTTTTAGAAGAACTTCGTGCAATCGTACAACATAATTTAGTACATTGTTAAAGTACTTGCTAACAGTTTCACCTAACCTTCGATAAGTATGTTTAATAGATCTGTTCTTGTTATGTTCAGCTAAAATGTGAAGGAAGAAATACACTTGTTCTTCCACACTCACATTCCTCTAGTCTTTAAGACCATATTCCCGGAGCAACTGATATAAAATATCATACTTATGTCTATTCATTCGGAGTTGCTCTTTAAGAGTCAAGTCCCCATCATTTATTGTATCATCTAAATAATCAGCGCTCCTTTTTCTCCGAATTAATCTCGAATCCCCATTAACTGGTGGGATAGTTTCTAATGCACTATACAACATAATATTTAAATGCATAACCTTTATATACAATGATAATATTGTACTCACATGGAGCAAGAACAAATGTAGTATTATCAAATCATCCGCAATATTCATTGTTATTCTACAAAATCAAGAAATGTAAACACAATTATATATACACATATAGACACATATTAGCATAATATAAATAGTTTAAAAATTAGAAGTTCTGCATACCAAACAATACAATTACTAACACTATTAAATAAAGCTAGTATCAATTATCAGGACAAGTATATTTTTGTATCTCAACTAGCTAAGAACAAAGCTGGTACCAACAATTAAGGTAAAAAAATTATTGAATTGAACATAATTATAGGTGAACATGTCAAAAATAAGAAAATAATGGATCAATTCTTACGTGTTATCGGCGATAGTTTGTTGATGTTAGGCAAATGATAGTGGTGTAAGATATGAGATGAAGAATATAAACATACAGAGACTTTGTTACATATTGGCGGAGTGTTTGCAAAATAATAGGGAGTGGGTATGTGTAATTTTGGAAAATTAAAATTAGTCCTCCTTAGTACTTGCTTAATGGTGGTATTATTTTATCCTGAGTAATAGCTTATTTCCTTATCATTTTCTTATCCCCAGATTATAATCCTAGGACTCAATTTTGAAAACAAATAGGGGATTTTATTTTTTTAAACTATTATTATCCTATCATGAGTGTAATATCGTTAAACAAACGTGGCCTAAGAGGTATCACTACGTAACTTTTGGTTCACTTGAGCGTACATACTTGCATTTTTATTGCTTTTAAGTGGTAACTTTGCATAACAATATAAAATTGAGTTCAATATATATATTATACGCATTCGCATATAATTTTTATTGTATAATTTAAACTAGCTTTATTACCCGTGCAAGGCACGATATAGCTTTATTTATAAAAAAATTGCTATTTTTTTGTGTACTTTTACGATATTTGTCTGTTGTTTCATACCATATTGCGTGGTTCATGTTGAGAGGACTACTGTAACGACGAACATCCTTAAATTTATATTGTGTTGTGAATGTAAAGTTTAGAGTGCACTCTTACCATTAAAATAATGGTTTTCTATCAAGTCTCAATGATTTTTTCAACTGGAGATACCAAAAATATTATAATATTTAGGTGTCATGTTTATCAAAATATGGGGGCAAAATAGTAAATTTTTTGCACGGTCGAACTCGAACTTCAAATTACTCTGCTCATAAGGTTCACGAGTCTTATCGAGCCGATACTATTTTTAATAGAAATATATTTTTATCTAAATATTTAATATTTTTTATATTTATTAGAATCGAATTCGAGCATAACCTATCATATTTCGAGTTTTTGTCAAATTTAGTGAAATTGATTCAAGTTTTCGAGCGAAACTTGAGGCTACCAGACTATTTACGACCCGAGTTTCATGCTTGATTTAAGATTCAGGTGAAACCGATCTCGTGCTCGAGCCCGGTCATTTTTAATCGAGTTCAAGTCTGAAAGTTTTCGACTCGGCTCGACTTATTATACCTTTAGTTGTTGTAAAGTTGGCATTTCGAAGTGAGTTAATTACCCAAGTCTCAATATTTAATAAACTATTATTAAATGGTAATATATTATCAATAAATTAATATGGTAACATAATATCAACAAGTTATTTATTTATTATTTGTAAATTTTTATTAATTAAAAAACAATTAAAATCACGTGGTTGTACATGAGTATAAAGTTAGTATATTGTAGTGAGCTAATTACTCAAGTCTTAGAATAATTTTATTATATATAAATAATTCAATATTAGATTATATAGGTTTAGCCATCCAATATAAAGAAATAAATATATAACTCGGTACTTGATGTTATCAAAATATAATCAAATGAGCCTCTAGCTATATCGATTGAAGTCACATGTTTGGATATAGGTGTCACAGGTTCAATTCTACAAGCCAATAATATTTTTCCATATCTATTCAAATAAGGGGGCAAAATATTAATTTCGAGTTATATGTTTTTCCTAAAAAATTTGAACGTATCGAACTTTTTACGACCTGAATCTCGAGTTTGAAATTTAAAGTTCGGTTGAACTCGAGTTCGTGCTCGAACCCGAACATTTTTAATCGAGTACGAGCTTGACAGTTTCCGACTTGACTCAGATTGATTATACCTTTAGTTGTTACACGAGTATAAAGTTAGTATCTCGATGTGAGTTAATTATCCGATTTTCGATAATTAATAAATTATTATTATACGGTAAGATATTATCAACAAGTTAATATGATAATATATTATCAACAAGAAGTTATTTATTAAATGTATAAATTAAAAAACAAATTATAATCCCGTTGTTGCACATGAGTGTAAGTTATTATATTGTAATCAGCTAATTACCCAAGTCTTAGAATAATTTTATTCTATATAAATATTGAATTATATAAGTTTAGTCACCCAAAATAAAGAAAGAAGTAAGTAACTTAATACTTGATTTTATCAAAATTTAACCAAATGAGCTTTTAGCTCAATTGGTTGAAGTCATATGTTTGTTATAAGTATAAAGTTAGCATATCGAAATGAGTTATTCAATCAAGTCACAAATCATTATGTTCTATATAAATATCAAAATAAATATAAAATTTAACATAAGGCAAGACACCTCGTGTAAATAAATAAGTTTTAACTCAATGCTTAATTTTATAAAAATTTAACCAAAAGTGTCTTTAGCTCAAGTGTTTAATGTGTTTAATTTGCAAATAGTTGGCATAGGTTCGATTTCTATCAATAACAAATATTTTTGATATTTATTAAAATACATGGGCAAAACAATAATTTTGAATAAAATGTTTCCCTAAAAACTTGATGCTACAGATTATAAAGATAACAGATTTTATATAAATATTAAAATAAATATAAAATTTAATGTAAGGTAAGACATCTCGTGTAAATAAATAAGTTCTAACTCAATACTTAATGCTATAAAAGTTTAACCAAAAGTGTCTCTAGCTCAAGTGGTTGATTTGTTTAATATGCAAATAGTTGGCATATGTTTGATTAATCTCAGCAATACAATTTTTATCAATAAATTACATCACAATCACACATTTTAAACTTTTATTTTCTATTCTCACCCCTTTCTCACCCACCCACTCATAACCCACCAGCTTCCGCCGACCCATGTATATTCCATTGCCGCTCAACCGTCTTCCTCTGGTAAGCACGAGTCTTTCTCTCTCTCCCGCTATCTCTCGCTCCCATATACTCTACTCTTCCAACATCCAACTTTATCCCGCCATCGATAATACCAACCCCCACCGCCGCGACGAAGCCTCGACGGTCCCTCGCTTCCACCACTACCCTCACCCTAACTCTCCTTTTCCCCCTCTTCTTTTTCATTAATTTTACGTGATTTTTTTTCTTCGACGAAACTCAGATCTGAAATTAATATTTTGATTTGTAGTGACGAAGTCGGTATATGGTAATGGTGATGTGTGATGTTATTGTGGTGGTTAAATTTGTAGGTGGTGCGTGGAGTGCGTAAATAGTCCGATTTTAGTATTGTTTGATGGTGATTAGTGATGATTAAGTATGATGTTGTGGTGATTAAATTGGTATAATGTTTGGAGTCGGTGACCATGGTCGAATCTGGTGGCAAAACATAGTAGTTGAATCTGGTGATTTTAGGTTTTCCGATAGTAATTTTATATTTGAAGGTGTAATTTTTCATTTTTCAGTGGTGATTTTATATTTTTAGTGGTGATTTTTGGTTTATCGTTGGTAATTTTATATTTGACCGTGGTGATTTTCTGGTGGTTGCCGGAAATGGTGATGGTCGTTGGTGATGGTGGTGGTCGAAAATGGTGATCGTCGGAGATGGTGGTGGTTGGTGCTTGAATTAGAAAGGAGATGACTAAATAATAAATGAATGGTGATAAATTAAGGGATTGTTGGCCCTGAGGATGACCCCAGGAGACATACTTGAGGTTAAAACAAAACAAGTGTAGTATAGGGGTATTTTTGTAAATACAAGGGGGTCATGTTTATATTTACAGATTTACCCTTAAAATATTACACTATAGGTAATTTTCCCGAGGACAACCTCAGGTCCGGTTTTCTCGTAAACTAATATAAGAGATAAGAAATGAGTTTCTCATATATCATAATAATAAGATTCCCATTTAAGCGCGACCCTGTATATACAGAGAGGGAGTTCAGTTGAACGTACATAATCAACTTTTTCTTTTCAACCAATTTATTGCTGATTTGCGTAGAGCTGTTCGCGAACAAGCTCGAGTTCGGCTCGTTAAGGGCTCGGTTCAGCTCGGTTCGTTAAGGGTTCGAGCTCGAGCTCGAACACAAAAATGTGTTGTTTAAGAAAACGAGCTCGAGCCGAGCTTTTGGTATGTTCGGCTCGAGCTCGGCTCGAAAAAAATTCAATTTTTTTTATATATATATTTGATTATTATGTTTTTTTTTCAGATTTTTATAAATAAATTTTAAATTATTGAACCATATGAATGTCAAAATATATATTTTAGTAATTTGAAAAAAATTCAGATTGTAAAATCTAATTTTTTATTTTGATATTTTAATAATTAACAAGTGACTTGACTACTACTTGTAACTAATTTTTATTTCCTGATTGGTGTTTTGATTTTTTTAAAAATATTTATAAATGATCCAACCGTACGAATGTCTATATCGATATATTTAAGTGATATAATAAAAAAATTAGAAAAAATGAATATATTTGGTTTGCTATTTTAAGTTAACCAGTAGTTTGACCGATACTTCTATTTAGTCCCATATTGATGTTTCGATTTTTTTAAAAATATTTATGAATAATCTAACCATACGGATGTTAAGATCTATATATTTTAGTGATATGAAAAAAATTTAGAAAAAAATAAATTTATTTTGTTTGTTATTTTGATAATCAACCAATGGTTTGAACAGTACCTCTAACTAGTGTTTAGACTCATAATAATATTACAAATTTTTAAAAAATATTTATGAATGATCCAACCGTACGGATGTTAAGATCAATATATTTTAGTGATATGACAAAATTTTTAGAAAAAAATAAAAGTATTTGGTTTGTTATTTTAACAGTCAACCGATGTTTTGACCAAAAATTTTTCTTTAGCTCGGCTCGGCTCGGTTCGACTTGGCTCGTTTTGATGAAGAAAACTCGTGTTCGGCTCGTGTTCGGCTCGGTTCGATTTTGTTCGATAAAAGCTCTTGTTCGATAAAAGCTCTTGTTCGGCTCGTTCGTTAACGAGCTCGAGCTCGAGCTCGAACACGGTTTTCTGTTCGTTAAGAAAGCTCGGCTCGACTCGGTTCGTCAGAAAAAAAACTAAAATTCGGCTCGGTTCGATCAAAACTCGGCTCGGCTCGGTTCGTGAACAACTCTAGCTTTGCGTTTCCTTGCATAACATATGATCATTGGCTTGAGCCTGAGGCATATGCTTATTTTTCTTGTTTTCATCATCTTCTAAGTGGTGGCGCATTTGTAATATATATAAAGATTTTCTTTTTTGAATCACCTAATTTAGAACTTATATATGCAAATATATATACAAATATATATATAGAGAAGGGAGATACATGTGTTGTATTTTTATTTTATAAGTTACTTATACTCAAAACTCGTTTATCAGAAATTAACGTAGTTGGTAATTACTATGTTGGTTGTTTTTTCATCCTACATATATTGTTACCTCCACTTTTATAAGTTGTACGGTAATGAGACGCAGCAGAAAAATCATGCAACCTTTTTCAAGAAATTTAGATTCTCATCCTCTCTAATAGCAAAACAAATTGGATCTGTGTATAAGACTATACAGAATTCTGAAATCATGTAAATATTGCTATAATTTTGTTGCATGTATTTTGCAGACTAAGAAGGTAGGAGAAACCTGGAAACTGCTATATATGTTCACGTTAAATTATAACAGGCCAGTTCAACGCCTGATTTCACTTTTTTTTATCAGTTGATAGTTACTTTTATTTTTATGTGTATATATTTAATTGTATCATCATAGTAACTTGTCTTTTGAACGTGCTTTGATTTCTTAAGGATCCTCAAATTACCCTTTATTAATTTAAAAAAAATAACTTAATCATCGCTTCATTTCCTTACTCATAACTCCTTAGACTTTCAAAATCTTCACTTCTTCGAAATAGATTGTACATTTGCATGCCAATAACCGTTTTGTTACCATGGACAAAGTAATTAGGGCAGAAAACACAACATACAGTTTGAGTGTTTGACTCCCTGGTTTTGTTTATGAAGAAAATATTTCCGCAAATCACAAGCAGTCTGATTAGCCTCATTTTGAGGTTCAGTGGTGGTTAATTTTCCCGCCTCCCCTACCTAAAATAGTCTGATAAAATTTCAGCTGCAGGTAATGTAGGTTTCTTATTACAAATGCCAAGTGATATATAAATATTATAATATCACATACCTTTCTTATTATCCCACATCCAAATATTAGACTTTAGTCGTGTAGTTATAATTGCTACTATTACCAGTACTGCAGTAAGTTGCTTACAGAAGAACTGAAAAAATGAGTTACTCTCCCGCCAAAGAGAAGAAATGAGATGTAAATTTCAATGTAGCTGTCATTGCAGATGAAGAAGACAACAAATTATTCGTACATATGTGAAGAAGTCGTATTTTTAGTCTGTAGAAGCAGATGCAGAGTTCATGTAAAGGAGGACATCCTATGACATGATATGGATGAAGAGATTAATTTATGATCATTAGTACAGTTGAATCGCGGGGCAAATCTCCCTTGGCGGTGAGCTCATCCCTAATCTGCCATGTGAAAGTATATATTCACAATTTGCAGTTTTAGTAGCTACTGCCAGTGGAGTATTGCCCCGTAATACATCAGTACACTTTCTTGACGATGAACAACTGACCAGGATTATCGCTCTATAAATAGACAACCTAGATAGGGACTCGAAACAAGGTCAAAAATCTTATAAGTGCCGTACTTAGCATATACTGAGTTCATTCTGGTTTCCTGCTGTAAAATAGACGTGTTTAACAATCCTCGAATAACCTCAACATTTGGTTTCTTTTCTAGATAGATCTCTTTCTATCTATCTTATCCTCTTTTATTCCTAGTCCTTGATAGAAATAAATGATGGCTCTTCGTACTCCAATGGGATACAATTCCTGCCAGTTGATCTACGCACACCTGTCAAAGAAAATATGGAAAATCAAAACGATAATATTCCAAAAATCAGATATGCCATGTCCTCTATTTTTCCATTACTTGTAACTTAAAAATTTGTTCTTGGAAAAGAAGAATCTGGACATGCTTTCATAATTGCAGCATTGGTGATGCATCTGTACGGAGATTTAGCTGACATTCATTCAATAACATAAGTTTAGGTTACCTATAGAGTGAATACAATATCTTGTGCTAAATTTCGAATGTACTACCTTTAATCTTGACCTCAAGGATTTTTAAATATCTTTAATCTTGTGGGTCAGTCAGTTTTACCCCCTGTTGAGTCAGTCGGAAAAGGCCATGTTTCTTGTAGTGACTGATTTACCAAAGTTACTTATATATATCAGGTCATGTTTAGTAAGATGATTGCTTTGCAAAGGGATGATAAGAAAATAGCATGACCATGTATAATGAAGGAAACATCCAAATGAATTGTTTCAGCATATGCTATTCAGCTTATACTATTTATTTTATTTTTTATTTTTGCTAATTTATTCAGCTTATGTTGTGGTGTACATCGAATAACAAGTTGTGAACATAAATAGTACTGATCAGCTTATTTTGTTTATGTTAAGAATCGAAGACGAGAGGTGATCTATGTTAAAGGAATAAAAGTGTAATATTCTTTTATTGTAATTTGGAATATCCACATAAACTTTTTCTTCTGAAAATGATGGAGACAAGCCAGGCAGCCTCAATGTATTATCATCAAATAAGCTTCTAAACAGGGGATCTAATAAAACCATAAAACATGTGCCCATATCAATTATGTTATCACAGAAGTGTATTCATGTATCATGCTAATGGTTACATCATTGAAAACTATTGTTCCATCATGCCAATATTATGCTAATATGAAAATGAGGTGTGAAGGCCATGTATAGGTGCCAGAATATAGTCTGTCTTGGATTCACATTTTAATATTTTATATTTCCAAAGATATAAATTAAGCCTCAGAAGGAAGTAAATGGTATACATAATGCTGGTTTTTGATTTATCTAGAGCAAAGGAACATCTCAGAAGAACAATTCCTGTTATAAATATGGATGAGCTGCTCTATATACTTTAAAAATTCAGTAGTGTCATAGCAAAAACAACAAAGGTTATTGACAGTACTATTTTTAAGTCTATTTATCAAATTAGTGCCAGTTACCAAATTGTAAAGAAAGAAAAGATCTTCTTCCGTCAAGTAAAAAGTGTTGCGATTATGAATACTGTAGTCTGTAGCTGTAAGTAGTAGTTTCTCAGTGTGTTGCTGAATGATCACAAATTTTACCCCGTTGGAGGTGCATAAAAAGTGTTGCAATAAAAAATGTATGTTAAATATGTTACCACGTTATATTTGCATAGAACTCTATAGCAACAATTTTATTAGGGTAATAAATTGTTGTAGATATTGATTATTGTAGTAACTTTTTAGAGTGTTGCTGATCAAATATGTTACTCCCTCGGTTTTTTTAATTGTCATAATATTTAATTTTTGTGCAATTCAATTAATTAAATTTTGACTGAATTTTATTAATAATTTATAATTTAATAAAAAAAAAAAATTATAGTATTAAAAAGTACGTTTAATCTAGCTAGTTTAATATATGATTTTCAGAGTTTCAATAATTTAATCTTTGGTAAAAAAATTGTTAATTTGACTAATGAAAAAAAAGGTGACAATTAAAAAGAACGGGGATTTGTATTTGCATACAAGTGTTACAACAACAAAAAATTGATGTCTTATTAATTGGTCTTTGTAGTCATACACTATAAAATTTATTACTTAGAAAACCACGTTATTTGAAAAAGTGTTGTGTTAGTTAACATAAAAGTGTTCCAAAATATAAGAATACTAATTTTACTTACTCAGTATAGTGTTCAACATCATTATCGATCATTATTGCCGTCATCATCATATTCATGGATAGTTCAAATTATTTACAGAAATTATTATTTTCCGTATTATGGGAACTGGGAAATACCGCCTAGAGCTCAAGAAGAATTTTTAAGTACGTCCAATTCAGAAGCGCATCCTATACATATTAAATCCCTTCCCCTACGATTAAGAAATCTGGAGGGTATGGAGATCGGAAAGTTCAACAAACTTTTCAGCAAAACTCTGTCGACCCATTAATCATGGATGGAGATCCCATTGTTCTAACCAAATGATTAATTTGAAAAATTTGACAGTCATAGTTAGAGAAAAATTTGTTTGGCACCTGATTTGCCATTTTGTTACCATGGACTCATGGAAGTAATCAGGGTAGAAAACACAACTTTTATTAATTCGCTTAATTTCTTTTTTGCATGGTACCTATATTGTCAATAAATCAGTTCATGTATTTGGGAAGAAATTAAATGATTTTGTTCCAGACTTATAATTCTGCAAATCACAAGCAGTCTTTAGCTCGTACCAGTATGAGCTAGCTGCTTGTGGATCCGAGTGTATTCATTTATCAAGGTTTAACTGTAGTCTGATTTCGGTAATGTAGTTTCCTAAACATAAAAAGGTAATGTAGTTTCCTAAACATAAAAATGTATAAGGAGATTAACTGGTGGTTAATATTTACTTCAAATAGTCTGCAACTGCTAAAAAAGAATAATATAAATCTTAGTTAATATAGCATACCTTTCTTATTATCCAACATCCAAATATTAGAATTTAGTCGTGTAGTTACGATTGCTACTACTGTACTATTACTAGAACTGTAGTATGATGCTTACAAGAGAGCCAAAGAACTGAGTTACTCTCCTGCCAAAGACAAGAGATGAGATTTACTTTAATATGTACCTGTCATTGCATATATGAAGAAAACAACAGATCATTTTAAATATGTAAAGCAATCGTCTTTTTTTGTAATGTTGTAGCAGATGCAGAGTTCATATAAACGAGGACATCCTATGACATGATATGAATCAAGAAATTAATTTATGATCATTAGTACATCCGAATTGCGGGGCAAATCTCCCTTGGCGGTGAGCTAGTCACTAATCTGCCATGTGAAAGTCAGTGTTCACAATCCCCAGTTTTAGTAGCTACTGCCAGTGGAGTATTGCCCCGTAATACATTAGTACATTTGCTTGACGATGAACAACTCACCAGGATTTTCACTCTATAAATACACAATCTAGGTAGGGACTTGAAAGAAGTTCAAGGTCTTCTACGTGTCGTACTTAGCATATACTTGAGTTCATTCTGTTTCCTGGTGTAAAAAAGACGTGTTAAGCATTCTCGATACCTCAACATTTGGTTTCATTTGTAGATAGATCTCTTTCTGTATATCTTATCCTTTTTATTCCTAGTCCTTGATTGAAATAAATAATGACTCTTCGTACTCCAGTGGGATACAATTTCTGCCAGTTGATCTAGGCACACCTGTAAATAAAAACGATAATATTCCAAAAATGAGATGCTATGTCCTCATATTTTTCCATTACTTGTAACTTAAAAAATTGTTCTTGGAAACGAATCTGGACATGTCTTCATAATTGCACCATTGGTGCTGCACCTGTACAGAGATTTAGCTGACATCCGTTCAATAACATAGATTTAGGCGGTGATCTACAGAGTGAATACAATATCCAAATTTCGAATGTTAATACCTTTAATCCTAACCTCAAGGGGATTACTAGATAGCGGAGGATCATGGATGATTGCTTTGCAGAGGGATAAAAATGAAAAGGAAACCGCGTCACATGACCATGTTCAATGAAAGGAACCTCCTAAAGGGATTGTTTCAGCATATGCTATTCAGCTTACATTGTTGTTTTTCTAATTTTTCAGCTTATATAGTGGTATACATGGAATAACAAATTGTGGATGTAAATAGCATGGAATCAACTTATTGAGTTTATGTTAAGAATCGAATTATGTTGAAGGAAACCCCCAACCAAATCATATATTATTCGACAGCTACACATGAATAATTTGTTCTTGGAACTTTTTTTTATTAATCAGGAAAATCTATCAAGAATGACTCCTGTTATAAATATGTGATGAACTGCTCTACACACTGTTATAAATTCTGTAATATATCATGCTAAAAATAACTAAGGACGAAATTCCCCTTTATTTAGAGTATTTTTGAATCTATTTTGTAACACTAACCAAATTTATTGCCAATTAAGAAGAGATCTTATTCCACCAAGTAGAAGTGTTGCAATACTGAATATTTTAGTAGATTTTCTATGTAAGCAGTTGCAGGTGCATACAAAGTGTTGCGCAACAATGGATGTATGTCACACTAATACATGTTTATGTCACATCAATACATGTCATAAAGTATTTCTTTAAAAACATTAATGTTGGCTAGAAAAAGTGTTGCAACTGCTTAGAACTCTATAACAACACTTTTATTAGGGTAATAAAGTGTTGCAGTTATTATTATGGTAATAAATTTTTAAAGTTTTGCAGGTCATATATGTTACCCCGTCGCATACAAAGTGTTACCACAAATAATCCCTGTCATATTAATAGGTGTTGCAGTAGTCGTAAAACTTATTGCTTAAAACCCAAAGTTTTAGGAGAAGTGTTGCATTAGTTGACAATGGAACTGACCCAAATATAAGAACCCTAGTTTTACATATAGGTTTTTTTTTTTTTTTTTTTTTTTTTATTTTTATCTATCGTAGGTAACCCGCAGCCGCTACCCTTCGGGTGCGTACTGGGTAAACCCTACGGGCTCACGCAATAGCCTGCAAACCACGTGAACCAAGGTAAACCGCATTTAAGCGACATGCTCTGACTCAGGAGGCATAATCATAAATTCTCCTCCCGTGGGATTCGAACCTGTGACCAAGAGGACAATTTTCCTCTCTTTAACAAACTGAGCCAACCCTTGCGGGCGACGCTTTGGGTCAGGTTAGTATTGAATGATCTGACACTTATACATCGGTGTCTTTGGCTATGTTTTGACAAAATCTTAGAGTAGTATGCAATTATATATTCGGGTTATATAGGCCATTGATGGGTAAATTAAAATGTGCAAACTGTTTCGTTATATTTTGTGAACATACATATAGTTTAAGTGCTTGCTATCCATGGATATCAACTTCCATATTTCTCTTTTTCTCTATCAATATTCTATATATAGTTACATAGTACTCCCTCCATTCAAATTAGTTATCCCATTTGACTTTTTCATGTAATTTAAGGTGTATTGACTGCATATCTTCATTAATTATATTATATATACTCTTAAAATATTCCATATTTTCATTGTCATCTCTATCGTCGTCATCATACATCAGAATATCTTTAGATGTATAAAAGGCATGGATAGTTCAAATGATTATTAATGCCGTACTATGAGAAATACCACTCAGAGCTCAAGAAGAAGTGGTAAGAACTATTACAGAAGCATCCTATACACATTAAATCCTTCCCCTACCATTAGGCATTCAGGGTCTAGAAAGGTTGTAAAGAGACACCCTATCTTACTTAAGGCTATTCACCATAGCTCTTTCAACCCATTGATCATGGATGGATATCCCATTGTTCTAAACAAATGATTAATTCGAAAAAATAATTTGACTGTCCTAGCTAAAGAAAACTTTGTTAGGAAATAAAACTAATTAAATATTAACCCTAATGTTGATACCTACTGATCCCACTTACTAATCAAAAAATGGAATTTCCACTGTACACTGGCACAGCAACGTCCTTATTAACATATAAAGTTCTTTTGCACATTAAGATTTTATCCAAGATTAAGAAAGCATATGAAGGTGAAGAAAGTGTTTTAACTACTCACTGGGCTTAAGAAAGGGGATGGACCTGCTACGATGTAGAAGCAAATGGAGTGCATATAACGAAAGACATAGCGTTCTATGGATTAAGGAGTTGTTTTACGATCATTTGTACAGCTGAATTGCAGGGCAAATCTCCCTTGGCGGTGAGCTAACAATTCTAATATGCTGTGTGAAATTCAATGTTCACAATCTGCAATCAAAGAAAGTAGCTTTCTGCCAATAGAGTATTGCCCAGTAATACATCAGTACATTTTCGTGCCTCATTAAAAGTTTGAAGGTTTTTTCTCTATAAATAGTGTAGCTAGAGACTTGTAACACGTTCAAAATTTCCTGCATTCTTCAGGCAAATAGGATATTCTTGGTTTATTCAGAGTTTGATAGTCAAAAGAAGAACAAACAAGAAACATATTCCCCTTGTGCTGTAACTTCAAGATTTCATTACTTTCTAAAAGATTAGATAGAGCTCTTTTATTTCTATCTTTTCATTTTCCCCGGCCTTCTACGCAACGAAGAATCGACTCTTGGAACTTCAATGGGACACAATGGTAGAGTGGAATTAACTTCACTGATCTCCAAAAAATCATTACAATGTGCTCATTTTCAGCTCACTTACTATATAAAAAAAAGGACTTAGAAAAGAATTCCGGACATGACATATTATCAGCTGTACGTTCACTTGTTGCACTAATCTGGATCACTTAAAAGTTGATTATGATGGACTGACGAAATTAATTTTGGACCAATTTTTCGCAATTTAATTTCTTCTATATTTCTGATAAGCTTAGGATCAGTATCTACATATAATTATCTATAGCGAGATAGAGAACACATATATTATTTTGATTTTAGATCCTGTTCTTTGCAGGATAACTGAAAGGTGCGTACATGAGGACCAAGTTCTTTGATGAAGAGAACTAAAAAGGAATGAGTTCAGCATATGCTGTTGAGCTTATACTGTTGCGCATATCCCACAACCAGTTGTCAGTCCATATACTACAAATGCAATTTTTTTTGGTTTCTGTTGAGAACGGAGGACGAGAAATTATGAAAGTTAAAGTATCAAATAATTAAAGTGCCATATTCTTTTATTTTGGTTGGGAATATGCAAATTTCTTTTCCTTCTATATTGATGTAGACAAGTATGTGCTGTCTATACCCTAATGTTGTGTTTGGTTGGGGTGAATGGAATTCAATGGAATGGAATGAATATAATTAAAGGAATTAAATGAGAGTTGGAGGGAAGATTTGAAAAAAATAATTAGATAGACAAAATTGTTATGATAAAAATTGTGAAGAAAATAGGGTTAATATGGAATGGAGCATTTCATCTCAAATTGAGGGTGTTTAATTATAATGTAGGTGGTTAGAAATGGAATGGGTGAAATAATGAAATTTTAGAAAATTTATTCATTTTCTACTTAAAATCTCATTCCATTCCATTCTATTTCATTCACCCCAACCAAACACAGCATAAGATGTAAGAGATACGTGATTAACCAACTAATTTTATAAACCAGGAATCCATTTAAACCAAGTGAAGCATATGCTACAGGTACCCCTGTAAAAAAAACGGCAATAGATTATTGGCAAAACTTATCAGAAAAAAGTGGTTAGAATTGATGAAGTATAGATTTCCTACCAATTTAGAGAACGGTAGGAAATAGTGCATATATTGAACCCAAATTTTTTGTACATGTAATCATCAAAATCTATCCCAATTTCGGTAGATTTTAACTCACCAAAAAGTGTATTAATTATGTATATATGTATGACCATTCTTTTGAGAAAACTTATAATGATATTAGTGTTGGGCTTGCTGAGCAGACCTAACTCCACATTAGTATGATATTGTCCGCTTTGGGTCGAGCACACACGGGTTTGGTTTTGGGCACCTTCCAAAAGGCCTCATACTAATGGAGTTATCCGGCTGCTTATATTCTAGCAAACTGCCCCTCTCACAAATGATGTGGGACAACTCTTAACAATCCCCCCTTTCACACATCGGACTCGACCCGAATCTGTCACTTGATTGTGTGATCTGCTTCCTTTAGACCTATACTGGAATCCTTCTGCCTTCCTGTCTCCCCGGGGCTCATACTGGAAGGTTCACCTGCCTCCCACTTAAACCCTGTAAGAGGTTAGCCCATCTGCCTTTTTTCTAAGTACATTCATTGACCGTCTCAACCTGGCTCTGATACCAGAGCAGATATTAGATAAAGTAAAATATATGAAACATAGAGTATTAGCTAGCTTGGTTTACTTCTCAAAGATCGGTGGATTAATTCATTAAAAGAAACTAAAAAAGTACAGGAAAACTAGTACTAATAAGAAACTAACCAAGTGTAAGCTAAAAATAAGGAAGACATTCCCGTTTAAGCCCCACGACCCTTCTTACAAAACTCAACCTCTGGAGACCTATTCTTGTGCACCTACACGTCAGACGCAGCTGACTTATTCAAAATAGAAATATATGTTTAGATTAATAAAATTTCAACATATTACCCCTTAATCTAAACGTCTCTAAGATTCTTGACCCCTAGTAGTTCACGCATTTTTTCAAACTTGACAACAGACATTGGTTTCGTCATAACATCTGCTCGCTGCTGGTTTTGTACCAATATGCTTGATGACAATTGATCCATTCTCCACGCAGTCTCTGATAAAATGATAACGCACGTGTATGTGCTTACTACGCCCGTGAAAGACAGGATTTTTAGCCAAATCAATGGTTGACTTGTTATCAATATATAACCTGACAGGTCCAACTGGTACATCTAATATATGACCTAATAATTTCTGCAGCCAGATTTCTTGGCATGTTGTAGCCGTAGCTTCCATAAACTCAGCTTCACAGGATGACAAAACTACACACCTTTGTTTTTGTGAAACCCAGGTGATTAGCGATTCATCTAAATAGAAGGCAATGCCTCCTATACTTTTTCTGTCATCCAAGCTTCCTGCTAGATCACTGTCTGAATATCCTGACAGCAAATAATTCCCTCGCCCTTTTACATAGATCAAGCCATATACCAACGTAACCTTTATATATCTAAGAATTCTTTTTGCTGCATTCATGTGTAACTCCGTAGGCTTCTCCATATATTTGTTGACCACTCCAACTGCGTAAGCTATGTCTGGTCTTGTGTGAACCAAATATCTCAACCCTCCTATCATACTTTTAAATTCTGTGGAATCCACTGGACTGCCCCTTTCATCCTTGTGTAGCTGTAGTTTTGGGTCCATCGGGTACTAGACTGGGTTACAATCAGACATCCCTGTTTTTTCCAAAACTTTCTTTGCATATGACATTTATTTCACCTCTATGAAGCCTTCTCCCTACTCGACTTCTAAACCCAGGTAATAAGATAGTTTCCCGAGATCACTCATCTCGAACTCACTACTCATCTGTCGTTTAAAAGTAAAAATACTCTCCAGACTTCTCCCAGTAACAAGTAGATCGTCGACATATACTCCAGTTAACAAATAGTTATTTCCTTGTCGTCTTGTGTACACAGCTTGTTCAAAAGGACACTTTATGAAACCCAATTTCTCCAGGCACTTATTCAACTAAGCGTACCAAGCCCGTGGTGCTTGACGCAAACCATACAGGGACTTGACCAATCTATAAACTTTTCCCTCCTGGCCCTCTATTTCATACCCCTCCAGTTGGCTCACATAAACTTCCTCTTGTAATACACTATTTAGAAATGCTGTTTTTACATCTAAATGATGAATTTCCCATTGATTTTTTGCTGCTAGAGCTAGTAATAGCCGTACCGTCTCCAACCTTGTAACCAGAGCAAAAACCTCTTCGTAATCAATACCGTACCTCTGCACATAGCCCTTTGCCACCAAGCGTGCATTGTGTTTCACTACTTCACCACTAGTGTTTTTCTTTAACTTAAAAACCCACTTCAGATCAATAGGTCATTTTCTCGAGGGAAAATCTGTTAATTCCCACATTCTATTCTTCTCAATCGCCTCTATTTCAGCCTTCATTGCACTCCTCCAGACCTTTTCTTTTACTGCTTGCTTGTATGTGACTGGTTCATCCACCCCCAACAGTAGTAGCTCATATTCAATTTCAATCTCTTCAATACTGTTGTATATGTCACTGAGTCGACTGGTTCTCACTGGTCCGATATTCTCACTGTAGTTTTCTGAGTCATTGTTCTGACTTGACTGTTGAGTTTTTGAGCCACGTGATTGTGATGTCTGTGAGCCACTTGATTGTGGTGTCATCACGTCATTTTTTGCATCCTCACTTCCCTCATATTCAGCAGTGTCTTCGTTTACTTCGACCAGATACCCAACTACTATAAAACCACCAAATTCATGACATCGTTCTGCTTATTCTTCCTTCCACTTCCAAGTTTTAGCTTCCTCAAAAATGACGTCTCGACTTATATGCAAGCCCCTGTGTTTGGATCATACAATTGATATCCTTTCGTCCCAGGCTCTCTTCCTAAATGTATAACCAGTTTGCTCCGATCGTCTAATTTCTTTACATGGACGTTGGGCATCTTCATATGAGCAATACATCCGAATACTTTCAAATAATCAATTTGCGGTTTCTTCTTCGACCATGCTTTATATGGGGTCAATTCCGACAGAGCTCGTGTAGGTAATCTGTTCAACTTATAAACGGCATGTCTAACAGCCTCTCCCCACATATATGCTGGCATTTCTCGCTCTTTCAATAAACTTCGAGCCATTGCATCCACGGTTCTGTTTCAACGCTCTACCACACCATTATGTTGTGGAGAATAGGTAGTTGTATAATGTCAAGTTATTCCATCCATCTCGTAAAAAGTTGTGAATTCTTTTGAGCAAAACTCACCTCCCCTATCAGTTTTTAATACTTGTATCTCTTCCTTGGATTCTTTCTCAACCAATGCCTTGAATTTTTGAACATATATAGAGTTTCATCCTTAGCCTTGATCATGAAAACCCACATCACACGACTGTAATCATCAACGAAAAGTATAAGTATTTGTTTCCAGCCGATGTTGGTGGTGAGATGGGACCACCAATATCCCCATGGATAAGTCCTAGGCTCCTTGTAGTAGCATAATTAGTTTTGGAAGGGAATGGATCTCGTACTTGTATTTCCAATAGACATCCACTACACGTTTCCTTTGGTTGAACCAAATCCGGAAAACCATATACCATCTTATTCCTGGCCATGAGAAGCATAACTTTGAAATTTATATGGCCCAGTCACAGATGCCAAAGCCATGAGTTCTCCTCTGCCTTGGTAAATAAACATACACCTCTCTCTTCTCCCATAACCAACTTATACAATCTCTTATTAGTTCGTTTTACTTTTACAAACAATTTTCCACTCTTATCATAGATCCACAAGTAATCACCTGATAAGATCACCTTATTACCACACTCTGATTGTTGACCCAAACTAATTATATTGTTACAGAGCGTGGGAATAAAATATACCTCTTGTAAGACTCTTTCTTCACCGTTCTTGCAAGTAAAGTGGACAGACCCTTTTCCTTTGATGTCTATTATGGACCCGTCCCTGAACTTCACCTTGCCTGTCACCTTTACGTCTAAATTCTTGAACTTTGATCATTGTCCGGACATGTAGTTACTGGCCCCATTATCTAGGTACCAAACATTTGATTCACCACCCGTACTGTTTGCATTTGACTTAATCAAGAATTAATTTTGATTCACCACCCGTACTGTTTGCATTTGACTTAATCAAGACACCACTTAATCTTGCACAAAAATCATCAAGCTGCTCTATTTCTCTCATGGTCATCGATCTAAACTCGGATTTAAGAGTTTGAGCTCTCTCCTTCTTCACTTTATCATCCCCTAGACATAGAGTTTTGATTGCATCCCATGCTTCTCTTGCTGTTTTCTTTTCAGCCACAGACAAAAGTATGTCCTCAGGGATTGCTTGATAGATCCCTGCGAGTGCTATTTTATCTGTTCTCTATTCTAAGCTCTCCTTGGGATCCTTTGGATCAATTGCGTCTCATACACCATGCGCTTGCATAAATACTTTCATCTTTAGGGCCCATGTCGTGTAGTTAGACTTTGTCAGCATTGGGTTTGTTAGTCTAATCGTGCTCTCCTTACTTTTGCTTGGCTCCATGGCTCTCCGTTTTGGCATACACTTGAACATCCACCAAGACACCAAAGTTCTGATAAGTGAGATTTTTAAGAGGGAATGAAATTAAGTTGGGCCACAAGTTGATAGGTAACCATGAAACTAATTGTACGTTTGTTAAGCGAACATACAAAATGATGTAGTCATGCATGATTGACAACATTAAATTACGGATCGAGGCAAGTATAATGTAGTAGTGATTATCGTCGTGATTTATAACATCGCATGTTTTTAATTTCTTCGTCTTAATATGCCATTTCTTTCCATCTAAACTTTACGTGATTAGTAGCTTGCAGTCTTGTGAAACGAGAGGGTATACATAATATTATAATTCCACAAGAAAACTTTTAGAAAAAAAATCTAAATCTTTTACAAAAATGATACAAAATATTCAATGTAATCATCCATTTAATTTGTAGTCATCTCTTCTATTATCTGGGTATATATACTACTCCCACAAGGCTTGAGATTTATACCGCAGCATCGTTATTTAAAAATACTTTGTAACTATACTTTGTAACTAATCTAGATGAATGGATCCTAAATTATATATAGGCCAAGTGTAAATTGGCTGACTCTAGTCTAGATGCTATTATCATTTTTTTCGGGTAATATCCACTATCAATTACCACTATAATTTTGGCCAAGCGAGCTGATTTTTGAGCGGGCGTAATTCAAGTCGAGTCGATTGTTTTAACTAATTGAGCCTAAATTTCTGTCCGAACTCGAGCCGTTTAATTTCATGAGTCGAGTCGAGCAGGCTCGTTTTAAACGAGCCAGTTTTAACGAGTCGGGCGAGCCGATTCGTTTAATTTTACTCTTATTCGAGCCTAAACATCTTCCCGAACTCGGCTCGTCTATTTTTACGAGTCGAGCGAAACCAACACGTTTAATAAAACGAGCCAAAAACTAATACAAATTAAATGAACCAGAACAGTATCACAAACAAAACTAATATGATATTAAAATAGTGAGAATATACAATATTTAATATATATATTAAATAAAACCGCAAAGAGAGGCTGCGTCATGAAATTTTTATAAATTCTGATATATACTAATATTATAAATTAGATAAAAATTAGTTTGAGCAGCTCTCTCGTCAAACACAAAACTAATAAAAAATATTATAGCTAGTTTACTAATCTGCACTTTGCAACGGCATTATAAACGTACTTTTAAATATAATAAATAAATAAAATTATGTACATTTCCGGTTTCGTATTGGTCATTATGAATAATAAATTTTGAGAAGAACTATCAGGTTTTATGAACTCTTCTATGATTTTCTTGCTATTGGAACTCTAGATTTCAACCTAATGTCTAAACTACGTTTTGTAGCGGTCATATAAATCTCAGACTGTTAGGAAATGAATAACACACGGAGGGAGGGTGAATGTGTTTTACTGTTTTTAAGCTTTTCTTGAATCTTTTATGGTTGAACAAAGTAAATTAAATCTTGTAGTAAAAATGTGTTCATGCAGAGATCAAGCTTGCAGAAAATAAAAGAACACAAATCTTCAAAACTCACTTAATTTTAAATTAAAATTAAGAATATTTTGCTAAAAAATTTCTAGGCTCTTTGTTGATAAAGAGCTTAGCTTCTACTTGAGAGAGTTACAAGATTTTCTTTCAAAATTGTTATTTCTGACTAAAGGACCAGTGATAACTTTACAATCCAGTTAACTGCTGGTTTACACAGTGTACAATAAGACATGCTATTAGTTTTTATAAACAGTCACTTGTCATTTCCATTTATAGAAAATGATATCTTCTATTTCTGGCTTAGCATATCTTTAGCATCCCGTGGTTATCTTGATCTTCCTTCGTCAGTTATCTTCACCATTAATCTTGCACATCCTTCAAGCTGCTTTTTGTAGACTTGTCAATCCAGCTGTTTGGATTGTTTGTTGATCTTGGATATTGAACTGATCTGCAATTTTGTACTTTGAGATTTTACCTCGAGATCTCCATTTGGTCTATAGAGAACTTGACATCTCGATAAGTATATTGGCTTATCGAGATCTCTAATACTCCATAGCAAATTTTACCTGTAGAGGTCTCGGAGTTCTCTATAAAAGAATTTGGCTTGTAGAGATCTCTAGTCTTTATATCTTCACTTTGACTTATCGATAACTCTGGGTTCTCTAATGGCTAATTGACTTATCGATAACTTAGAGTTCTCTAGTCAAATATGACTTGTCGACAACTCAGAGATCTCTAGTGAATTTTGGCTTATCGATAACTCAACCCGTTATCTGATTCCCTGAAAATCCGTTGTCTATTGAGGCGCCGTCTCTTACATGGATTAGACAACGATTAGAAATAGTTGTGTGAGTCATCGCAGACAACGACCAACTATGAATCCCCGTTGTATTACAACCAGAACAAACAACGTCTTTCCATAAATTCTGCTGTAACAAGATTTATTAGACAAGTAATGTTAAAAAGGTTGTGTATGTGGTCACTAAGAGTTTTAGAATAGAACATAACACACAACCCTTAGTCAGATATATATATTGTCCTCCACCTTAACACACAATTCAAATGATAACCACCGTTGTATTACAACCATAACAAACAAGTATTTTCTATATATTCTGTTGTAACAAGTATACTTAGACAAGTTCTCTTAAAAATGTTGTGTATGTTCTTACTAAAAGTTTAGGAGTAGAACATAACGCACAACCCTTATTCTGATATATTTATTATCCTCCACCTTAATACACAATTTTCAAACGATAAAATTTTGTTGTCTTACAACCATAATAGGATGCTTGCTAGAATTTAGTCGCGTAGTTGAGATTGCTACTATTACCAGTACCGTAATAGGATGCTTGCAGGAGAGCTGAAGAATTGAGTACTCTCCCGCCAAAGAGAGGAAGAGGAAATGAGATGAGATTTCTATTTTTAGTATGTAGAAGCAGATGCAGAGTGTTGGGCTTTTAATCAAAAACTATTGGGCTTGGTTATTTCATTTATTGAATACATAGTTCTGTTTTATCAGCTGTAGTCGTGTGTGACTCAGTCATGAGAAATTTAGGAAGCATTTGACTTAGTAGTGGTAATGGAATAACGTTAGGAGTTTGTTAGCTAGTTTCTAGCTCCATCTTCGTGGTTTGTTTCTATATTATGTACTGTATTTCTTTTAGTAATGAGAAGAAGTAGACAACTTTCTTTTCTCAGTTTTCATCTTTCAAACACTTATATGTTATACGTCTGTATACCAGATTAAGAAACTAGATTTGGTATCAGAGCTCTATTACGTTTTATGCCCAAGTATATGCCTAAACCAACGTCAATGGAGAATTCTAAAGGCAAGGACGGAACTGTAGGCCTTTCTTATCCGATGCTGGCGAGAGACAACTACACAGCGTGGTCACTTAAGATGAAGGTGTTTATGAAAGCACAGGGAGTGTGGAAAGCCATCGAGTCAAGTGACAAGAGTGAAGTTGTAGATGACAAGACTGATCAGGTTGCACTAGCTGCTATCTACCAAGGGATACCGGAAGATGTCCTCTTGTCAATTGTAGAGAAAGAGTCCGCCAAGGAAGCATGGGACGCGATCAAAACAATGAGCCTAGGTGCTGATCGTGTGAAGGAGGCCCGTGTACAGACGTTGAAGTCTCAGTTTGAAATGATGACCATGAAGGAGTCAGATCAGCTCGATGATTTTTGTATGAAACTGTACGGTGTGGTGACTAACATTCGACTCCTAGGAGAAAAGATGGAAGAAACCTGTGTGGTGAAGAAATTACTTCGAGCAGTGCCCACCAAGTATTTGCAGATTGCCTCTACCATAGAGCAATTTGGTGATATGAAACAAATGACAATGGATGAAGTTGTTGGTCGACTAAAGGCTCATGATGAAAGAGTGCGTGGCTCATCTGAGAACAATGGAGGCCAACTGTTTTTTTCACAAGAGGACTCGACCAAGAAAAACCATAGGAGTGCGGTGGAGAGAAATCGTGGTGGTTATAACGGTCGCGGAAGAGGTCGAGGCCATAATTGGAGTACATCTGGTGGCAGAGGTAATCAAAACAATAGTGATGAAGGCAGTAAAACCGGAGGTTCAGGTCGTGATAGAACCAAGGTGAGATGTTATAACTGCCAAGGATTTGGGCACTATGCAGCCGAGTGTAGGAAACCACGACGTGAGAAAGATTGGCGACGTGACAATGAGCAGAAACCTGAAGCAAATCTGTCTAAGACTGTGGATAATGAGCCAGCACTTTTGTTAGCTGAAAAGGGAGAAACAGATAGCAACATGGTTTTACTAAATGAGGGTGGTGTTGTTCCTAAGCTGAGTGCAGAGGGCGATTGCGAAACACCAAGTAATCTGTGGTACCTCGACAACGGGGTGAGTAATCACATGACGGGAGAGAGATCAAAGTTCAAGGAGCTAGACGAAAGTGTAGCAGGGAAGGTACGTTTTGGAGATGGGTCGACGGTTAGCATAAAGGGAAAAGGTTCAATAGTATTCAAATGCAATAATGGTGAAGTGAGGATGCTAAAAGAGGTATATTTTATTCCAACTCTTTGTAATAATATTATATCTCTAGGCCAGTTGTCAGAGGAAGGGAATAAGGTGATCTTAAAAGGTGAATTCTTGTGGGTCTATGACATTTTTGGAAAGCTGGTAATGAAGGTACGCAGGTCTTTAAACAGACTCTACAAGTTGATAATTGAGGATACAGGTGGTGAATGTTTGTTGTCAAAAACTGAGGAGGTGACCTGGTTGTGGCATGCCAGATTGGGTCACGTTAATTTTAAGGCTATGTCAATGATGTCTGATAAGGATATGGCGTATGGTTTACCAAAATTGGTACAACCAAATGAAGTGTGCAAAGGCTGCCTAGTATCAAAACAGACAAGAACACCATTTCCACAAAAGTCGACGTTTACTGCCAACAAGATTCTGGAACTCATCCATGGCGATCTGTGCGGTCCCATTACTCCACTAACACCAGGTGGGTGTCGATATTTTATGCTGCTAGTTGATGACTTTAGCAGAGTCATGTGGGTGTATATGTTGGAAACAAAGGATGAGGCTCTGTATCACTTCAAAAAGTTTAAGGCACTGGTCGAAAAAGGTCGTGAGGAGAAAATAAAAGTCTTAAGGACGGATAGAGGTGGGGAGTTTTGTTCAGTAACGTTTGGTGGATTTTGTGATGAGGCTGGCATAATGAGGCAGTTTACGGCACCATATTCTCCACAACAAAATGGGGTAGTTGAACGCCGAAACAGGACTGTGGTCGAAATGGCAAGAAGTTTGTTGAAGGAGAGAAACATGCCTTCGATGTTTTGGGGTGAAGCTGTGAGGCACGCTGTTTATTTGCTGAATCGACTGCCTACTAGAGCTCTGACTGGAACAACACCCTACGAGGCCTGGTCAGGTTTTATACCTAACATTGATCATATTAAAGTCTTTGGGTGCATCTCACATATGAAGATACCAGCTGTGAATGTAAGAAAACTGGACGATCGGAGTAAAATGGTTGTACACCTTGGCAAAGAACCAGGAACCAAGGCGTATCGTTTATACGATCCAAATTCTGGTGCAGTCCATGTAAGCAGGGACGTGGTTTTGAAGAGTTAAAAAGCTGGCCGTGGGTTGACAAGGAAGTTGGTGAAAGGGTTGCAGCATCTACGTTCACAGTGGTTAATATCGGTACATAGGAGACAGACTATGATGGGTCTCAGATGGAGTTTCAGTCGTCCCCATACCAGTCATCTCCATACACCCCTGTGACTACACAAATTTCACAGGCTTCACATTCACAATCGGGTGAACAGAGCAGTGGAGGAACAGGGTCATCACAAAGCACGGAACCAAGGAAATTCAGATTGGTGAGCGAGATTTACAATGAAACAGATCAGATAGAATTGGAAGATGACTTGCTTTTGCTTGGTATGGAGGAGCCTTCAAGCTACTTCGAAGCAGCAAAAGAAAAGGAGTGGGAAATTGCAATGAAACAGGAAATATAGTCAATTGAAAAGAACCAGACCTGGAAACTGACAGAACTACCAGGTGGTAAAAAAGCGATTGGGCTCAAATGGGTTTTCAAGGTAAAGAAAAATGCCTATGGAGAAATTATAAAATACAAAGCGCGCCTTGTTGCCAAGGGTTATGCACAAAAGCAGGGAATTGACTATGAAGAAGTTTTTGCCCCGGTGACTCGTTTGGAGACAGTACGCTTGATTTTGGCGCTTGCAGCTAAAAACGGGTGGGAAGTCCATCATTTAGATGTAAAATCCGCGTTTCTCAATGGGGTTTTGCAGGAGGAAGTGTATGTTCTTCAGCCTGAAGGTTTTGAGAAAACTGGTGAAGAGCATAAAGTGTATAAGCTCATAAAAGCGCTCTACGGGTTGTGTCAGGCACCACGGGCATGGTACGCTCGATTAAACAGGTGCCTCGAAGAACTGGGGTTCGTTAAATGCCCTCATGAGCACGCTGTTTACACACGAAGAGAAGGATGTGAATCACTAATACTGGGTGTCTACGTGGATGATTTGATAATCACTGGGACAAAGCTGTCAAACATAGTAAAATTTAAGAAGCAGCTGGCTGAAGAGTTTGACATGTCTGATTTAGGCAAGCTGTCTTACTATCTCGGTATTGAGGTCGAGCAAGGGAAGGAGTATATAGAACTGAAGCAAGCTGCGTATGCAAGGAAAATTTTGGAGAAAGCTGGGCTGTCGGAGTGTAAACCTGTAAGATACCCCATGGAGCCTAAAATCCAGTTGCACAAAGATGAGAAAGGGAAGGCTGTTAACTCGACTGATTTCAAAAGCATGGTGGGTAGTTTGAGGTATCTGGTGCACACACGCCCAGATTTAGCTTACTCGGTTGGCGTGGTTAGTAGATATATGGAAAGACCCACTGTTCTTCATTTGAATGCAGTAAAGCGTATAATGCGTTATGTACGTGGAACGTTGGATTATGGTTTAGTCTATCTGAAAGGCAAAGGGAATTACTTGCTAGCAGGGTTTTCTGACAGCGATCTAGGTGGTAACCTGGATGACAGAAAGAGTACAGGTGGGTTAGTTTTTTATTTGAATGAAAGTCTGATAGCGTGGGTATCGCAGAAACAAAAATGTGTAGCGTTATCCTCGTGTGAAGCCGAGTTTATAGCTGCAACTGCTGCAGCATGCCAAGGAATTTGGTTACGTAAACTGTTAAATCAAATATCAGATGAGAGAATTGGGCCTGTGGTGCTGTATATCGACAATAAATCTGCTATCGACCTGACGAAGAATCCAGTGTTTCACGGACGCAGCAAACACATTGATATTCGTTATCATTTTATTAGGGAGTGTGTTGAGCGTGGAGAAGTGATTGTTAAACATGTTCGAACAGAGGAGCAGAAGGCAGATGTCTTGACTAAAGCTATGTCCAAGGTAAAGTTTGAGCGAATGAGGAAGCTATTGGGAGTAAAGAATTTGATCGAGAACAGTTTTTGATTAAGGAGGTGATTGTTGGGCTTTTAATCAAAAACTATTGGGCTTGGTTATTTCATTTATTGAATACATAGTTCTGTTTTATCAACTGTAGTCGTGTGTGACTCAGTCATGAGAAATTTAGGAAGCATTTGACTTAGTAGTGGTAGTAGAATAACGTTAGGAGTTTGTTAGCTAGTTTCTAGCTCCATCTTCGTGGTTTGTTTCTATATTATGTACTGTATTTCTTTTAGTAATGAGAAGAAGTAGACAACTTTCTTTTCTCAGTTTTCATCTTTCAAACACTTATATGTTATACGTCTGTATACCAGATTAAGAAACTAGACAGAGTTCATATAGACTTTACCATGATATCCATCAAGAGATTAGTTTATGATCATTAGTACAGCTGAATTGCGGGGCAAATCTCCCTTGGCGGTGAGCTCATCACTAATCTGCCATGTGAAAGTCAATGTTCACAATCCGCAGTTTTAGTAGCTACTGCCAGTGGAGTATTGCCCCGTAATACATTAGTACATTTGCTTGACGATGAACATCTCACCAGAATTTTCACTCTATAAATACAGAAACTAGCTAGGGACTCGAAACAAGGTCAAGATCTTTTAAGTGTCGTACTTAGCATATACTGAGTTCATTCTGGTTTCCTGCTGTAAAATAGACGTGTTAAACATTCCTCGAATAACCTCAACATTTGATTTCTTTTCTAGATAGATCTCTTTCTATCTATCTTGTCCTTTTTTATTCCTAGTCCTTGAGTGAAATAAATGATGGCTCTTCGTACTCCAATGGGATACAATTTCTGCCAGTTGAGATCTACGCACACCTGTCAAAGAAAATATGTGGAAAATCCAAACGATAATATTCCAAAAATCAGATGCTATGTCCTCATATTTTTACATTACTTGTTACTCAAAAATTTATTCTTGGAAACGACTCTGGACATGCTTTCATAGTTGCAGCATTGGTGATGCATCTGTACGGAGATTTAGCGGATATTCATTAAATAACATAAGTTTAGGTTACCTACAGAGTGAATACAATTTCTTGTGCTAAATTTCGAATGTAATTGTACCTTTAATTTTTGACCACAAGGATTTTTAAATACATTTAATCTTGTGGGTCGGTTTTGACCTTTATTTCTGACCGCGTAAGCTCATTTCTGACCCGTTATGGTCAGAAATGTGCGATTTTCTTGTAGTGTATTATCCCCGTTATATGAGTCGGTCGGAAAATATCATGTTTTTTGTAGTGACTGATTTACCAAAGTTACTTATATATATCAGGTCATGTCTAGTAAGATGATTGCTTTGCAAAGGGATGAAAAGGAAATAGCATGACCATGTACAATGAAGAAAACATCCAAAGGAATTGTTTCAGCATATGCTATTCAGCTTATACTATTTATTTTATTTTTTATTTTTGCTAATTTATTCAGCTTATGTTGTGGTGTACATCGAATAACAAGTTGTGAACATAAATAGTACTGATCAGCTTATTTTGTTTATGTTAAGAATCGAAGACGAGAGGTGATCTATGTTAAAGGAATAAAAGTGTAATATTCTTTTATTGTAATTTGGAATATCCACATAAACTTTTTCTTCTGAAAATGATGGAGACAAGCCAGGCAGCCTCAATGTATTATCATCAAATAAGCTTCTAAACAGGGGATCTAATAAAACCATAAAACATGTGCCCATATCAATTATGTTATCACAGAAGTGTATTCATGTATCATGCTAATGGTTACATCATTGAAAACTATTGTTCCATCATGCCAATATTATGCTAATATGAAAATGAGGTGTGAAGGCCATGTATAGGTGCCAGAATATAGTCTGTCTTGGATTCACATTTTAATATTTTATATTTCCAAAGATATAAATTAAGCCTCAGAAGGAAGTAAATGGTATACATAATGCTGGTTTTTGATTTATCTAGAGCAAAGGAACATCTCAGAAGAACAATTCCTGTTATAAATATGGATGAGCTGCTCTATATACTTTAAAAATTCAGTAGTGTCATAGCAAAAACAACAAAGGTTATTGACAGTACTATTTTTAAGTCTATTTATCAAATTAGTGCCAGTTACCAAATTGTAAAGAAAGAAAAGATCTTCTTCCGTCAAGTAAAAAGTGTTGCGATTATGAATACTGTAGTCTGTAGCTGTAAGTAGTAGTTTCTCAGTGTGTTGCTGAATGATCACAAATTTTACCCCGTTGGAGGTGCATAAAAAGTGTTGCAATAAAAAATGTATGTTAAATATGTTACCACGTTATATTTGCATAGAACTCTATAGCAACAATTTTATTAGGGTAATAAATTGTTGTAGATATTGATTATTGTAGTAACTTTTTAGAGTGTTGCTGATCAAATATGTTACTCCCTCGGTTTTTTTAATTGTCATAATATTTAATTTTTGTGCAATTCAATTAATTAAATTTTGACTGAATTTTATTAATAATTTATAATTTAATAAAAAAAAAAAATTATAGTATTAAAAAGTACGTTTAATCTAGCTAGTTTAATATATGATTTTCAGATTTTCAATAATTTAATCTTTGGTAAAAAAATTGTTAATTTGACTAATGAAAAAAAAGGTGACAATTAAAAAGAACGGGGATTTGTATTTGCATACAAGTGTTACAACAACAAAAAATTGATGTCTTATTAATTGGTCTTTGTAGTCATACACTATAAAATTTATTACTTAGAAAACCACGTTATTTGAAAAAGTGTTGTGTTAGTTAACATAAAAGTGTTCCAAAATATAAGAATACTAATTTTACTTACTCAGTATAGTGTTCAACATCATTATCGATCATTATTGCCGTCATCATCATATTCATGGATAGTTTAAATTATTTACAGAAATTATTATTTTCCGTATTATGGGAACTGGGAAATACCGCCTAGAGCTCAAGAAGAATTTTTAAGTACGTCCAATTCAGAAGCGCATCCTATACATATTAAATCCCTTCCCCTACGATTAAGAAATCTGGAGGGTATGGAGACCGGAAAGTTCAACAAACTTTTCAGCAAAACTCTGTCGACCCATTAATCATGGATGGAGATCCCATTGTTCTAACCAAATGATTAATTTGAAAAATTTGACAGTCATAGTTAGAGAAAAATTTGTTTGGCACCTGATTTGCCATTTTGTTACCATGGACTCATGGGAGTAATCAGGGTAGAAAACACAACTTTTATTAATTCGCTTAATTTCTTTTTTGCATGGTACCTATATTGTCAATAAATCAGTTCATGTATTTGGGAAGAAATTAAATGATTTTGTTCCAGACTTATAATTCTGCAAATCACAAGCAGTCTTTAGCTCGTACCAGTATGAGCTAGCTGCTTGTGGATCCGAGTGTATTCATTTATCAAGGTTTAACTGTAGTCTGATTTCGGTAATGTAGTTTCCTAAACATAAAAAGGTAATGTAGTTTCCTAAACATAAAAATGTATAAGGAGATTAACTGGTGGTTAATATTTACTTCAAATAGTCTGCAACTGCTAAAAAAGAATAATATAAATCTTAGTTAATATAGCATACCTTTCTTATTATCCAACATCCAAATATTAGAATTTAGTCGTGTAGTTACGATTGCTACTACTGTACTATTACTAGAACTGTAGTATGATGCTTACAAGAGAGCCAAAGAACTGAGTTACTCTCCTGCCAAAGACAAGAGATGAGATTTACTTTAATATGTACCTGTCATTGCATATATGAAGAAAACAACAGATCATTTTAAATATGTAAAGCAATCGTCTTTTTTTGTAATGTTGTAGCAGATGCAGAGTTCATATAAACGAGGACATCCTATGACATGATATGAATCAAGAAATTAATTTATGATCATTAGTACATCCGAATTGCGGGGCAAATCTCCCTTGGCGGTGAGCTAGTCACTAATCTGCCATGTGAAAGTCAGTGTTCACAATCCCCAGTTTTAGTAGCTACTGCCAGTGGAGTATTGCCCCGTAATACATTAGTACATTTGCTTGACGATGAACAACTCACCAGGATTTTCACTCTATAAATACACAATCTAGGTAGGGACTTGAAAGAAGTTCAAGGTCTTCTACGTGTCGTACTTAGCATATACTTGAGTTCATTCTGTTTCCTGGTGTAAAAAAGACGTGTTAAGCATTCTCGATACCTCAACATTTGGTTTCATTTGTAGATAGATCTCTTTCTGTATATCTTATCCTTTTTATTCCTAGTCCTTGATTGAAATAAATAATGACTCTTCGTACTCCAGTGGGATACAATTTCTGCCAGTTGATCTAGGCACACCTGTAAATAAAAACGATAATATTCCAAAAATGAGATGCTATGTCCTCATATTTTTCCATTACTTGTAACTTAAAAAATTGTTCTTGGAAACGAATCTGGACATGTCTTCATAATTGCACCATTGGTGCTGCACCTGTACAGAGATTTAGCTGACATCCGTTCAATAACATAGATTTAGGCGGTGATCTACAGAGTGAATACAATATCCAAATTTCGAATGTTAATACCTTTAATCCTAACCTCAAGGGGATTACTAGATAGCGGAGGATCATGGATGATTGCTTTGCAGAGGGATAAAAATGAAAAGGAAACCGCGTCACATGACCATGTTCAATGAAAGGAACCTCCTAAAGGGATTGTTTCAGCATATGCTATTCAGCTTACATTGTTGTTTTTCTAATTTTTCAGCTTATATAGTGGTATACATGGAATAACAAATTGTGGATGTAAATAGCATGGAATCAACTTATTGAGTTTATGTTAAGAATCGAATTATGTTGAAGGAAACCCCCAACCAAATCATATATTATTCGACAGCTACACATGAATAATTTGTTCTTGGAACTTTTTTTTATTAATCAGGAAAATCTATCAAGAATGACTCCTGTTATAAATATGTGATGAACTGCTCTACACACTGTTATAAATTCTGTAATATATCATGCTAAAAACAACTAAGGACGAAATTCCCCTTTATTTAGAGTATTTTTGAGTCTATTTTGTAACACTAACCAAATTCATTGCCAATTAAGAAGAGATCTTATTCCACCAAGTAGAAGTGTTGCAATACTGAATATTTTAGTAGATTTTCTATGTAAGCAGTTGCAGGTGCATACAAAGTGTTGCGCAACAATGGATGTATGTCACACTAATACATGTTTATGTCACATCAATACATGTCATAAAGTATTTCTTTAAAAACATTAATGTTGGCTAGAAAAAGTGTTGCAACTGCTTAGAACTCTATAACAACACTTTTATTAGGGTAATAAAGTGTTGCAGTTATTAGTATGGTAATAAATTTTTAAAGTTTTGCAGGTCATATATGTTACCCCGTCGCATACAAAGTGTTACCACAAATAATCACTGTCATATTAATAGGTGTTGCAGTAGTCGTAAAACTTATTGCTTAAAACCCAAAGTTTTAGGAGAAGTGTTGCATTAGTTGACAATGGAACTGACCCAAATATAAGAACCCTAGTTTTACATATAGGTTTTTTTTTTTTTTTATTTTTTTTTTTTTATCTATCGTAGGTAACCCGCAGCCGCTACCCTTCGGGTGCGTACTGGGTAAACCCTACGGGCTCACACAATAGCCTGCAAACCACGTGAACCAAGGTAAACCGCATTTAAGCGACATGCTCTGACTCAGGAGGCATAATCATAAATTCTCCTCCCGTGGGATTCGAACCTGTGACCAAGAGGACAATTTTCCTCTTTTTAACAAACTGAGCCAACCCTTGCGGGCGACGCTTTGGGTCAGGTTAGTATTGAATGATCTGACACTTATACATCGGTGTCTTTGGCTATGTTTTGACGAAATCTTAGAGTAGTATGCAATTATATATTCGGGTTATATAGGCCATTGATGGGTAAATTAAAATGTGCAAACTGTTTCGTTATATTTTGTGAACATACATATAGTTTAAGTGCTTGCTATCCATGGATATCAACTTCCATATTTCTCTTTTTCTCTATCAATATTCTATATATAGTTACATAGTACTCCCTCCATTCAAATTAGTTATCCCATTTGACTTTTTCACGTAATTTAAGGTGTATTGACTGCATATCTTCATTAATTATATTATATATACTCTTAAAATATTCCATATTTTCATTGTCATCTCTATCGTCGTCATCATACATCAGAATATCTTTAGATGTATAAAAGGCATGGATAGTTCAAATGATTATTAATGCCGTACTATGAGAAATACCACTCAGAGCTCAAGAAGAAGTGGCAAGAACTATTACAGAAGCATCCTATACACATTAAATCCTTCCCCTACCATTAGGCATTCAGGGTCTAGAAAGGTTGTAAAGAAACACCCTATCTTACTTAAGGCTATTCACCATAGCTCTTTCAACCCATTGATCATGGATGGATATCCCATTGTTCTAAACAAATGATTAATTCGAAAAAATAATTTGACTGTCCTAGCTAAAGAAAACTTTGTTAGGAAATAAAACTAATTAAATATTAACCCTAATGTTGATACCTACTGATCCCACTTACTAATCAAAAAATGGAATTTCCACTATACACTGGCACAGCAACGTCCTTATTAACATATAAAGTTCTTTTGCACATTAAGATTTTATCCAAGATTAAGAAAGCATATGAAGGTGAAGAAAGTGTTTTAACTACTCACTGGGCTTAAGAAAGGGGATGGACCTGCTACGATGTAGAAGCAAATGGAGTGCATATAACGAAAGACATAGCGTTCTATGGATTAAGGAGTTGTTTTACGATCATTTGTACAGCTGAATTGCAGGGCAAATCTCCCTTGGCGGTGAGCTAACAATTCTAATATGCTGTGTGAAATTCAATGTTCACAATCTGCAATCAAAGAAAGTAGCTTTCTGCCAATAGAGTATTGCCCAGTAATACATCAGTACATTTTCGTGCCTCATTAAAAGTTTGAAGGTTTTTTCTCTATAAATAGTGTAGCTAGAGACTTGAAACACGTTCAAAATTTCCTGCATTCTTCAGGCAAATAGGATATTCTTGGTTTATTCAGAGTTTGATAGTCAAAAGAAGAACAAACAAGAAACATATTCCCCTTGTGCTGTAACTTCAAGATTTCATTACTTTCTAAAAGATTAGATAGAGCTCTTTTATTTCTATCTTTTCATTTTCCCCGGCCTTCTACGCAATGAAGAATCGACTCTTGGAACTTCAATGGGACACAATGGTAGAGTGGAATTAACTTCACTGATCTCCAAAAAATCATTACAATGTGCTCATTTTCAGCTCACTTACTATATAAAAAAAAGGACTTAGAAAAGAATTCCGGACATGACATATTATTGTTGGAATATAAGCTAGAATTTTCTAGAATATCTATTTATTTCTATACATGAATGTGAAGTCACAGTCACAGATGCATGAATCTAGTGCATGCACCTTAGTTTTCATATTCCAAGATAATTAACTGTTCTATGTACTAGTTCAGTGAATCTATTTCTATGTATTCCTATAAATTGTAATATCCTTTTTCTCAATGATAACTAGAAATTCCAGAGAACAAGTTTCTTCTCTTTGCATTTTCCCCAACAAATTGGTATCAGAGCCTGTTCCAAGGCCTGTTCCTTAGTCTGTTCCATAACCTGTTCCAAAAACCATTTCTTAACCTGTTCATCAAACATCTTGTTCTAATATGGCCACCAACGGCAACACACTACAACCCCAGCTTCCAAAATTAACTGGAAAGAATTACAATCAATGGAGTATCATGATGAAAGCTTTATTTGGATCTCAAGATCTATGGGAGATTGTTGAAATTGGCTACGATGAACCTGCCGATCCAACTACTCTCAATCAGCAACAATTGACAACCTTAAAAGAAAATCGGAAAAAGGACAAGAAAGCACTATTTTTCATATATCAGGCAGTAGATGAAGCTATTTTTGAAAGGATCTCTACATCAGCAACATCAAAAGAAGCCTGGAGCACACTTAATACAGCATACAAAGGTGAAGACAAAGTAAAGACGATCAGATTGCAGGCTTTAAGGGGTGAATTTGAGTTGTTAAGAATGAAGGAGACAGAGTACGTAGAAGAGTATTTTAACAGAGTTGTTTCTATCTCAAATCAACTCAGAGTCAATGGGGAAGAACTGAAGGATCAGCGGATAATAGAAAAAATTCTGCGAAGTATGTCAAAGAAATACGAGCACATAGTTGTTGCAATAGAAGAACCGAAAGATTTAAGTGAACTCTCACTTGAATCTCTTTTGGGATCCTTACAATCTCATGAATTAAGGATTAAACAGTTTGAATCATCGCCCCCTGAGCAAGCATTCCAGATGCAAGAATTTCATCGTGGAGGCTTTCGTGGAAGAGGACGCGGAAGAAATTTTCGTGGCAGAGGAAGAAGCCTACCAGATCATCACACAAGAGGAAGGACTCAAGCAAGTAATTATCAAGTTCAATCAAATCATGAAACGAGTCCAGGAAATCACTATGAAAGAGGAAGATACCATGGACGACCTAGAGGCAGAGGAAGAGGTAATTATCAATCTCAAATCCAATGCAATTATTGTCATAAATTTGGTCATTTAAAGAAAGATTGTTATTCGAGATTGAGAAATGAAAGAGAAGAGACCAGTTTTTTACATGAAAATGCTGAATCAAAGAATGAAGAATCTGTTCTTTTTATGTTTAATGAGCAAGAGGTCTCGACCAAGAATATTTGGTATATTGACAGTGGATGCAGCCACCACATGACAGGAAACAAATGCATACTTATTAATATGGATGAATCTGTCCAGCGAGAGGTAAAAACAGGTGATGATAAACGACACCAGGTACAAGGATGTGGTGACATTCCAATCCAAACCAAGCGAGGCCTGAATTTTGTTCGTGATGTCTACTACGTTCCAGGACTGAAGCACAACCTTCTAAGTGTCGGACAAATGTTAAAGAAGGGACATAATGTGATTTTCAGTGGTGAGCAGTGTGAAATAAGAGATAAGAATAAGTCTCTTATTACAAGAATCAAAATGACGCCAAGTAAGATGTTCCCAATAAAGCTAAATGGCTCATCCCTCAATTGTTTCTCTAGTATTGTGGAGGACAAATCATGGTTGTGGCATCTACGTTACAATCATCTAAGCTTCAGCACACTCTCAAAAATCTGTAAGGAGCATATGGTGAGAGGCATTCCATACATCAATAAACAAGATCAAATTTGTGAAGGCTGTGTATTTGGAAAACACAAACGTGATTCTTTCCCCAGTGGAATGGCAAACCGGGCATCTCTACCTCTAGAGCTGGTTCACTCTGATCTATGTGGGCCTATGCGAGAAAATTCCCTTGGAGGTAAAAAAATATTTTCTTACATTTATTGATGACTGCACCAGGAAAATATGGATATATTTTCTTAAACAAAAATCTGAAGCTTTTGGAGTATTCAAGACTTTCAAAGCTCTTGTTAAAAAACAAAGTGAACGTGAATTGAAGGCTTTACGTTCTGACCAAGGAGGTGAATACATGAGTGGAGAATTTGAAGCTTTTTTGAAAGATAATGGCATTAAACATCAGCTTACAGTAAGCTACAGCCCTCAACAAAATGGGGTAGCTGAAAGAAAGAATCGAATCATTATGGAACTAGTGCGCAGCATGCTCAAGACAAAAGGACTGCCTCAACATTTTTGGGCCGAAGCAGCAGCATCAGCATGTTATGTTTTAAACCGTGCTTCTACTAAGGTCGTGCAAGGAAAAACCCCAGAAGAGGCATGGAGTGGTCACAAGCCTGGTGTATCTCATTTCAGGATTTTTGGAAGCCTATGTTATTCTCATATACCAAAGGAGAAGCGTGGAAAGCTTGATGATAAATCTGAGAAGTGCATTTTTGTTGGCTATAGTGAGAATCCAAAGGCATATAGGGTGTTCAATCCAGTGTCAAAAAAATTGACAATCAGCCGAGACGTGATATTTGATGAACAAGCAGCTTGGGATTGGAAGAATGGAAATGAAAGTAGCACTATCACATATGATAACACTCTACTGGAAGAAGAAACAAGCACCGTTCCAGAAGATGTTCCAGAAGATGTTCCACCGCAAGTATCACCAACATCTGCTTCAAGTTCAGAGTCAGCACCTCGCAAAACCAGGGGCTTGGATGAAATATATGGCAGGACAAGAAGGATACTTGAAGAAGAATTTTCAGATTTTGCTTTATTTATGGAAAATGACCCTGTCACTTTTGAAGAGGCTGTTAAAGAAGAAAAATGGAGGGAGGCCATGAAGCAAGAAATGGATGCAATTGAAAGGAATAAGACATGGGAATTAATTGATTTGCCTCCCGGAAAGAAATCAATTGGAGTCAAATGGTTGTTTAAAACTAAGCATGATGCAGATGGAAAAATTCAGAAACATAAAGCTCGTTTTGTTGTGAAAGGTTACAAACAGAAGGCCGGCGTTGATTATCAAGAAGTATTTGCTCCTGTTGCCCGTCTTGAAACCATCCGGTTAGTACTTGCACTTGCTGCTCAAAATAATTGGATTGTTCACCAAATGGACGTTAAGTCAGCATTCTTAAATGGTGTTTTAAAAGAAGAAGTGTACATAGATCAGCCACCAGGCTTCATCAAAAAAGGAGAAGAAAATAAAGTGTGTCGCTTAAAGAAATCACTTTATGGATTAAAACAAGCTCCGAGAGCTTGGTACAGCAGAATCAATGGTTATTTCTTGAAGAATGGTTTCCAGAAGTGTCCTTTTGAACACACTCTGTATGTTAAAGAAGGAGTTAATAATAGTGTTCTTGTTGTCAGCTTATATGTCGATGATTTGATCATTGCAGGAAGCAACGTTGAAGATATTAATACCTTTAAAGAAAATATGGAGAAAGAATTTGAGATGACTGATTTGGGATTGCTACATTTCTTTCTTGGCATGGAGATTAAACAAAGCAATGGTGGATTTTTTATCTCTCAGCAAAAATATGCCAAAGAATTGCTGAAAAAGTTCAAAATGGAAAATGCAAATTCTGTTAGTACACCAGTTGCAGTTGGTCTGAAATTAAGCAAAGAGGATGATACTGAGCTTATTGATCCTACATTATTTAGGAGCCTTGTGGGAAACCTAATGTATCTTACTACCACAAGACCCGACATTGCTTATGGGGTCAGCTTAATTAGCAGGTTTATGGAATGTCCCAGGATGTCTCACTGGGAAGCAGGAAAAAGAATTCTAAGATACATTCGAGGAACACTCTCAGACGGAATTTATTATCAAAAGGTTAGTAATCCCAAACTTGTTGGATTTTGCGATAGTGATTGGGCAGGAGACCATGATGATAGTAAGAGTACATCAGGAAATGTATTTTTTGTTGGATCTGGTGCTATATCATGGATGTCAAAGAAACAAGTTGTTGTGGCGCTTTCAACAGCGGAAGCAGAGTATATATCATTGGCGATTGCTGGATGTCAAGCCCTTTGGATTAAATGGGTGTTACAAGAACTGAAGCAAAGTTTCAAGGACTGTCCAGAGATTTACTGTGACAACAGCTCTGCGATTGCCCTTAGTAAAGATCCTGTCTTCCATGGCAAAAGCAAACATATTCGAATTAAATACCATTTCATCCGTGATTTGATCAAGAATGGAGAACTTGAAGTTAAGTACTGCAGAAGTGAAGAACAAGTCTCAGACATATTTACAAAGCCATTAAAGTCAGAGGTTTTCACAGGATTGAAGACAAAGCTTGGTGTTACAAGATTCTAGCTTAAGAGAGGCTGTTGGAATATAAGCTAGAATTTTCTAGAATATCTATTTATTTCTATACATGAATGTGAAGTCACAGTCACAGATGCATGAATCTAGTGCATGCACCTTAGTTTTCATATTCCAAGATAATTAACTGTTCTATGTACTAGTTCAGTGAATCTATTTCTATGTATTCCTATAAATTGTAATATCCTTTTTCTCAATGATAACTAGAAATTCCAGAGAACAAGTTTCTTCTCTTTGCATTTTCCCCAACAATTATCAGCTGTACGTTCACTTGTTGCACTAATCTGGATCACTTAAAAGTTGATTATGATGGACTGACGAAATTAATTTTGGACCAATTTTTCGCAATTTAATTTCTTCTATATTTCTGATAAGCTTAGGATCAGTATCTACATATAATTATCTATAGCGAGATAGAGAACACATATATTATTTTGATTTTAGATCCTGTTCTTTGCAGGATAACTGAAAGGTGCGTACATGAGGACCAAGTTCTTTGATGAAGAGAACTAAAAAGGAATGAGTTCAGCATATGCTGTTGAGCTTATACTGTTGCGCATATCCCACAACCAGTTGTCAGTCCATATACTACAAATGCAATTTTTTTTGGTTTCTGTTGAGAACGGAGGACGAGAAATTATGAAAGTTAAAGTATCAAATAATTAAAGTGCCATATTCTTTTATTTTGGTTGGGAATATGCAAATTTCTTTTCCTTCTATATTGATGTAGACAAGTATGTGCTGTCTATACCCTAATGTTGTGTTTGGTTGGGGTGAATGGAATTCAATGGAATGGAATGAATATAATTAAAGGAATTAAATGAGAGTTGGAGGGAAGATTTGAAAAAAATAATTAGATAGACAAAATTGTTATGATAAAAATTGTGAAGAAAATAGGGTTAATATGGAATGGAGCATTTCATCTCAAATTGAGGGTGTTTAATTATAATGTAGGTGGTTAGAAATGGAATGGGTGAAATAATGAAATTTTAGAAAATTTATTCATTTTCTACTTAAAATCTCATTCCATTCCATTCTATTTCATTCACCCCAACCAAACACAGCATAAGATGTAAGAGATACGTGATTAACCAACTAATTTTATAAACCAGGAATCCATTTAAACCAAGTGAATTTAAACCAAGTGAAGCATATGCTACAGGTACCCCTGTAAAAAAAACGGCAATAGATTATTGGCAAAACTTATCAGAAAAAAGTGGTTAGAATTGATGAAGTATAGATTTCCTACCAATTTAGAGAACGGTAGGAAATAGTGCATATATTGAACCCAAATTTTTTGTACATGTAATCATCAAAATCTATCCCAATTTCGGTAGATTTTAACTCACCAAAAAGTGTATTAATTATGTATATATGTATGACCATTCTTTTGAGAAAACTTATAATGATATTAGTGTTGGGCTTGCTGAGCATACCTAACTCCACATTAGTATAATATTGTCCGCTTTGGGTCGAGCACACACGGGTTTGGTTTTGGGCACCTTCCAAAAGGCCTCATACTAATGGAGTTATCCGGCTGCTTATATTCTAGCAAACTGCCCCTCTCACAAATGATGTGGGACAACTCTTAACAATCCCCCCTTTCACACATCGGACTCGACCCGAATCTGTCACTTGATTGTGTGATCTGCTTCCTTTAGACCCATACTGGAATCCTTCTTCCTTCCTGTCTCCCCGGGGCTCATACTGGAAGGTTCACCTGCCTCCCACTTAAACCCTGTAAGAGGTTAGCCCATCTGCCTTTTTTCTAAGTACATTCATTGACCGTCTCAACCTGGCTCTGATACCAGAGCAGATATTAGATAAAGTAAAATATATGAAACATAGAGTATTAGCTAGCTTGGTTTACTTCTCAAAGATCGGTGGATTAATTCATTAAAAGAAACTAAAAAAGTACAGGAAAACTAGTACTAATAAGAAACTAACCAAGTGTAAGCTAAAAACAAGGAAGACATTCCCGTTTAAGCCCCACGACCCTTCTTACAAAACTCAACCTCTGGAGACCTATTCTTGTGCACCTACACGTCAGACGCAGCTGACTTATTCAAAATAGAAATATATGTTTAGATTAATAAAATTCCAACATATTACCCCTTAATCTAAACGTCTCTAAGATTCTTGACCCCTAGTAGTTCACGCATTTTTTCAAACTTGACAACAGACATTGGTTTCGTCATAACATCCGCTCGCTGCTGGTTTTGTACCAATATGCTTGATGACAATTGATCCATTCTCCACGCAGTCTCTGATAAAATGATAACGCACGTGTATGTGCTTACTACGCCCGTGAAAGACAGGATTTTTAGCCAAATCAATGGTTGACTTGTTATCAATATATAACCTGACAGGTCCAACTGGTACATCTAATATATGACCTAATAATTTCTGCAGCCAGATTTCTTGGCATGTTGTAGCCGTAGCTTCCACAAACTCAGCTTCACAGGATGACAAAACTACACACCTTTGTTTTTGTGAAACCCAGGTGATTAGCGATTCATCTAAATAGAAGGCAATGCCTCCTATACTTTTTCTGTCATCCAAGCTTCCTGCTAGATCATTGTCTGAATATCCTGACAGCAAATAATTCCCTCGCCCTTTTACATAGATCAAGCCATATACCAACGTAACCTTTATATATCTAAGAATTCTTTTTGCTGCATTCATGTGTAACTCCGTAGGCTTCTCCATATATTTGTTGACCACTCCAACTGCGTAAGCTATGTCTGGTCTTGTGTGAACCAAATATCTCAACCCTCCTATCATACTTTTAAATTCTGTGGAATCCACTGGACTGCCCCTTTCATCCTTGTGTAGCTGTAGTTTTGGGTCCATCGGGTACTAGACTGGGTTACAATCAGACATCCCTGTTTTTTCCAAAACTTTCTTTGCATATGACATTTATTTCACCTCTATGAAGCCTTCTCCCTGCTCGACTTCTAAACCCAGGTAATAAGATAGTTTCCCGAGATCACTCATCTCGAACTCACTACTCATCTGTCGTTTAAAAGTAAAAATACTCTCCAGACTTCTCCCAGTAACAAGTAGATCGTCGACATATACTCCAGTTAACAAATAGTTATTTCCTTGTCGTCTTGTGTACACAGCTTGTTCAAAAGGACACTTTATGAAACCCAATTTCTCCAGGCACTTATTCAACTAAGCGTACCAAGCCCGTGGTGCTTGACGCAAACCATACAGGGACTTGACCAATCTATAAACTTTTCCCTCCTGGCCCTCTATTTCATACCCCTCCAGTTGGCTCACATAAACTTCCTCTTGTAATACACTATTTAGAAATGCTGTTTTTACATCTAAATGATGAATTTCCCATTGATTTTTTGCTGCTAGAGCTAGTAATAGCCGTACCGTCTCCAACCTTGTAACCAGAGCAAAAACCTCTTCGTAATCAATACCGTACCTCTGCACATAGCCCTTTGCCACCAAGCGTGCATTATGTTTCACTACTTTACCACTAGTGTTTTTCTTTAACTTAAAAACCCACTTCAGATCAATAGGTCATTTTCTCGAGGGAAAATCTGTTAATTCCCACATTCTATTCTTCTCAATCGCCTCTATTTCAGCCTTCATTGCACTCCTCCAGACCTTTTCTTTTACTGCTTGCTTGTATGTGACTGGTTCATCCACCCCCAACAGTAGTAGCTCATATTCAATTTCAATCTCTTCAGTACTGTTGTATATGTCACTGAGTCGACTGGTTCTCACTGGTCCGCTATTCTCACTGTAGTTTTCTGAGTCATTGTTCTGACTTGACTGTTGAGTTTTTGAGCCACGTGATTGTGATGCCTGTGAGCCACTTGATTGTGGTGTCATCACGTCATTTTTTGCATCCTCACTTCCCTCATATTCAGTAGTGTCTTCGTTTACTTCGACCAGATACCCAACTACTATAAAACCACCAAATTCATGACATCGTTCTGCTTATTCTTCCTTCCACTTCCAAGTTTTAGCTTCCTCAAAAATGACGTCTCGACTTATATGCAAGCCCCTGTGTTTGGATCATACAATTGATATCCTTTCGTCCCAGGCTCTCTTCCTAAATGTATAACCAGTTTGCTCCGATCGTCTAATTTCTTTACATGGACGTTGGGCATCTTCATATGAGCAATACATCCGAATACTTTCAAATAATCAATTTGCGGTTTCTTCTTCGACCATGCTTTATATGGGGTCAATTCCGACAGAGCTCGTGTAGGTAATCTGTTCAACTTATAAACGGCATGTCTAACAGCCTCTCCCCACATATATGCTGGTATTTCTCGCTCTTTCAATAAACTTCGAGCCATTGCATCCACGGTTCTGTTTCAACGCTCTACCACACCATTATGTTATGGAGAATAGGTAGTTGTATAGTGTCAAGTTATTCCATCCATCTCGTAAAAAGTTGTGAATTCTTTTGAGCAAAACTCACCTCCCCTATCAGTTTTTAATACTTGTATCTCTTCCTTGGATTCTTTCTCAACCAATGCCTTGAATGTTTGAACATATATAGAGTTTCATCCTTAGCCTTGATCATGAAAACCCACATCACACGACTGTAATCATCAACAAAAAGTATAAGTATTTGTTTCCAGCCGATGTTGGTGGTGAGATGGGACCACCAATATCCCCATGGATAAGTCCTAGGCTCCTTGTAGTAGCATAATTAGTTTTGGAAGGGAATGGATGTCGTACTTGTTTTTCCAATAGACATCCACTACACGTTTCCTTTGGTTGAACCAAATCTGGAAAACCATATACCATCTTATTCCTGGCCATGAGAAGCATAACTTTGAAATTTATATGGCCCAGTCGCAGATGCCAAAGCCATGAGTTCTCCTCTGCCTTGGTAAATAAACATACACCTCTCTCTTCTCCCATAACCAACTTATACAATCTCTTATTAGTTCGTTTTACTTTTACAAACAATTTTCCACTCTTATCATAGATCCACAAGTAATCACCTGATAAGATCACCTTATTACCACACTCTGATTGTTGACCCAAACTAATTATATTGTTACAGAGCGTGGGAATAAAATATACCTCTTGTAAGACTCTTTCTTCACCGTTCTTGCAAGTAAAGTGGACAGACCCTTTTCCTTTGATGTCTATTATGGACCCGTCCCTGAACTTCACCTTGCCTGTCACCTTTACGTCTAAATTCTTGAACTTTGATCATTGTCCGGACATGTAGTTACTGGCCCCATTATCTAGGTACCAAACATTTGATTCACCACCCGTACTGTTTGCATTTGACTTAATCAAGAATTAATTTTGATTCACCACCCGTACTGTTTGCATTTGACTTAATCAAGACACCACTTAATCTTGCACAAAAATCATCAAGCTGCTCTATTTCTCTCATGGTCATCGATCTAAACTCGGATTTAAGAGTTTGAGCTCTCTCCTTCTTCACTTTATCATCCCCTAGACATAGAGTTTTGATTGCATCCCATGCTTCTCTTGCTGTTTTCTTTTCAGCCACAGACAAAAGTATGTCCTCAGGGATTGCTTGATAGATCCCTGCGAGTGCTATTTTATCTGTTCTCTATTCTAAGCTCTCCTTGGGATCCTTTGGATCAATTGCGTCTCATACACCATGCGCTTGCATAAATACTTTCATCTTTAGGGCCCATGTCGTGTAGTTAGACTTTGTCAGCATTGGGTTTGTTAGTCTAATCGTGCTCTCCTTACTTTTGCTTGGCTCCGTGGCTCTCCGTTTTGGCATACACTTGAACATCCACCAAGACACCAAAGTTCTGATAAGTGAGATTTTTAAGAGGGAATGAAATTAAGTTGGGCCACAAGTTGATAGGTAACCATGAAACTAATTGTACGTTTGTTAAGCGAACATACAAAATGATGTAGTCATGCATGATTGACAACATTAAATTACGGATCGAGGCAAGTATAATGTAGTAGTGATTATCGTCGTGATTTATAACATCGCATGTTTTTAATTTCTTCGTCTTAATATGCCATTTCTTTCCATCTAAACTTTACGTGATTAGTAGCTTGCAGTCTTGTGAAACGAGAGGGTATACATAATATTATAATTCCACAAGAAAACTTTTAGAAAAAAAATCTAAATCTTTTACAAAAATGATACAAAATATTCAATGTAATCATCCATTTAATTTGTAGTCATCTCTTCTATTATCTGGGTATATATACTACTCCCACAAGGCTTGAGATTTATACCGCAGCATCGTTATTTAAAAATACTTTGTAACTATACTTTGTAACTAATCTAGATGAATGGATCCTAAATTATATATAGGCCAAGTGTAAATTGGCTGACTCTAGTCTAGATGCTATTATCATTTTTTTCGGGTAATATCCACTATCAATTACCACTATAATTTTGGCCAAGCGAGCTGATTTTTGAGCGGGCGTAATTCAAGTCGAGTCGATTGTTTTAACTAATTGAGCCTAAATTTCTGTCCGAACTCGAGCCGTTTAATTTCATGAGTCGAGTCGAGCAGGCTCGTTTTAAACGAGCCAGTTTTAACGAGTCGGGCGAGCCGATTCGTTTAATTTTACTCTTATTCGAGCCTAAACATCTTCCCGAACTCGGCTCGTCTATTTTTACGAGTCGAGCGAAACCAACACGTTTAATAAAATGAGCCAAAAACTAATACAAATTAAATGAACCAGAACAGTATCACAAACAAAACTAATATGATATTAAAATAGTGAGAATATACAATATTTAATATATATATATATATTAAATAAAACCGCAAAGAGAGGCTGCGTCATGAAATTTTTATAAATTCTGATATATACTAATATTATAAATTAGATAAAAATTAGTTTGAGCAGCTCTCTCGTCAAACACAAAACTAATAAAAAATATTATAGCTAGTTTACTAATCTGCACTTTGCAACGGCATTATAAACGTACTTTTAAATATAATAAATAAATAAAATTATGTACATTTCCAGTTTCGTATTGGTCATTATGAATAATAAATTTTGAGAAGAACTATCAGGTTTTATGAACTCTTCTATGATTTTCTTGCTATTGGAACTCTAGATTTCAACCTAATGTCTAAACTACGTTTTGTAGCGGTCATATAAATCTCAGACTGTTAGGAAATGAATAACACACGGAGGGAGGGTGAATGTGTTTTACTGTTTTTAAGCTTTTCTTGAATCTTTTATGGTTGAACAAAGTAAATTAAATCTTGTAGTAAAAATGTGTTCATGCAGAGATCAAGCTTGCAGAAAATAAAAGAACACAAATCTTCAAAACTCACTTAATTTTATATTAAAATTAAGAATATTTTGCTACAAAATTTCTAGGCTCTTTGTTGATAAAGAGCTTAGCTTCTACTTGAGAGAGTTACAAGATTTTCTTTCAAAATTGTTACTTCTGACTAAAGGACCAGTGATAACTTTACAATTCAATTAACTGCTGGTTTACACAGTGTACAATAAGACATGCTATTAGCTTTTATAAACTGTCACTTGTCATTTCCATTTATAGAAAATGATATCTTCTATTTCTGGCTTAGCATATCTTTAGCATCCCGTGGTTATCTTGATCTTCCTTCGTCAGTTATCTTCACCATTAATCTTGCACATCCTTCAAGCTGCTTTTTGTAGACTTGTCAATCCAGCTGTTTGGATTGTTTGTTGATCTTGGATATTGAACTGATCTGCAATTTTGTACTTTGAGATTTTACCTCGAGATCTCCATTTGGTCTATAGAGAACTTGACATCTCGATAAGTATATTGGCTTATCGAGATCTCTAATACTCCATAGCAAATTTTACCTGTAGAGGTCTCGGAGTTCTCTATAAAAGAATTTGGCTTGTAGAGATCCCTAGTCTTTATATCTTCACTTTGACTTATCGATAACTCTGAGTTCTCTAATGGCTAATTGACTTATCGATAACTTAGAGTTCTCTAGTCAAATATGACTTGTCGACAACTCAGAGATCTCTAGTGAATTTTGGCTTATCGATAACTCAACCCATTATCTGATTCCCTGAAAATCCGTTGTCTATTGAGGCGCCGTCTCTTACATGGATCAGACAACGATTAGAAATAGTTGTGTGAGTCATCACAGACAACGACCAACTATGAATCCCCGTTGTATTACAACCAGAACAAACAACGTCTTTCCATAAATTCTGCTGTAACAAGATTTATTAGACAAGTAATGTTAAAAAGTGTGTATGTGGTCACTAAGAGTTTTAGAATAGAACATAACACACAACCCTTAGTCAGATATATATATTGTCCTCCACCTTAACACACAATTCAAATGATAACCACCGTTGTATTACAACCATAACAAACAAGTATTTTCTATATATTCTGTTGTAACAAGTATACTTAAACAAGTTCTCTTAAAAATGTTGTGTATGTTCTTACTAAAAGTTTAGGAGTAGAACATAACGCACAACCCTTATTCTGATATATTTATTGTCCTCCACCTTAATACACAATTTTCAAACGATAAAATTTTATTGTCTTACAACCATACAGAGAACCCCTTTATTTTAAATTTGTGTTGATGGAATTGCTTCATACAACATTTTTTTATTACTTGGTATTGTATGATTTTGTTTTGCACTTATATTTTACTGTAGAAAGTGTTGTTGTGGTCTTCAAGGCATAATTCTTTTTATTTTTAATAGCATTGTCTGGACATAATGGATAATAGTTAGTTTTGTTCAGGCAATGGTTTTTTATTGTGTGAATCTTCTTTTAACAAGGTTTAGTTTTAAATAGCTTTGTTATATGTTATAAAACATGATGAGCTTGGTCTTTATAAGTGTTGTGTGAGACACAATATAATATGGTTATTGTATAACTTTATTGGCTAAAATCTCCTCAAACAATGGTTTTTCAAATTAAAATTAAACACAGCAACATTATAAAATGAACATGCCATAAAAATTAAAACCCAAACCATCATTCAGATTACAAGCAAATTGTCACCATTACACCAATATTTAACCATTGCAACCAAGAACCAACTTATAACCAAGTTTTATCTTAAAAAAACAAGACCATTCAAGAAGAAAGCAAAATATTTTCAGGACATATCCACAAAAACGCCAGTAATTAGAAACAACGTTTAAATAGAGTTAACTGCCATGACTAGAACTCCCAAATTTCAACACAAAATATGTTCACAACTCAAAATACCCAGCAGCACTGTATGCAAGTTCAAGTGGCATGCTTCTTCATGAAGTACTTTGCCCATTCAGTCCTTATCTCGTTTAGTTCTTTCATGCCATAACTTAGGTTGCTTCTGTGTAACCACTGAAACATGGATGTAAAAATTACATTTATTTACCACAATACAATTGGATATAGAAAAAAGAAAGATAACTATAACATTACCTTCTCATGAAATTTTAATTCCATATCGGCACAAATCTCTTTTATGTAACCCATTATAAACAAACCACAATCTTTGCTCCCAGTTTGGACAGGAACTCCCTGGAGAACATTAAAAACTTTATATATGTCTAGCTACACTATTCTTGTAAAATAGAGAAATCGATAAAATATACAATATTTACCCCCAGATTCTCCCAAGATATTTTCTTCTTTAAAAACTTCTTTGCTTTTTCCTGGTAGAGTTTGATGGCACTACGATAATATAATATAGATCAATTGTAAGTCATATTTGTATTTAATTATTAAAGTGATTGTAGTTGAAATAAAATTTTAATATTGTATTCTGTCCATTCTTCAGTTGCAATCCTGCGCTTCAATGGGTCCATACGGTAAACAGTTTGTGAATCTGGATTTACAGCCGTGAGCGTCCAATAATTCTTGATAATTTATGAACAACAAAATTTACAATAACATACAGAGATGATGATAAACAAAAAAACAATCTTTAAGTAAGGAATATATTATTTATTATAACAGGTACTAACACAGCATTATATGGTAGCAGGAAAATTTGTCCTGGTTTAGCATTCCTGCATCTGATAGATAAGGATTTTGACCTCTCTCCTAGACTACCACAACCAAGTGCGCCTATCATCCCAGGATCAACAAACGTTATCATGTCAACCATCTTGCGCTTTTTCAAATTCTCTTGCAATAAACTGTTAAAAATTGGAGATACTGATTATGACAAATTCAAAAAAAAACTCAATAAGTATTCATAAAGGCAACAAAACTTTAGAACTACGCTTACTTGATAAAAATGCAAATGGTGGACCCTGATATCTCACCCCCAGAGCATAAAGCGTGCACATCCGATAAAAACAGTGCCTTCTTAGCGGTTACTCCAAAAGCTTCTTGGCATAGATAAAAAGAGTTTACTTGTCCATCAGCCAGGGCATTTTTTGCCCAAAGCCACAGACGTTTCAAAACAGGGGGGTAATTCGCACCCATGTCCAATACATACTCTGGTTCCGGGACACAATCTTTTACCTTCTTCCATTTTTTCCCAGTAGTTTTCTTGCCTCCCTGAATTGAAAATATAAAAAGAAAATAGAGAATGCAAAGTTAAAGAAAGTTAACATGTTAAGTAATTGAAAATCTAAATTATGTTTTTATTCTTTACTTTTAAAAAACAACATAAGTTTCAAAAGAATCATAATATAAACAGATTTAATTCATTAATACGTAATAAATTAAAAACTGCATCATTATTAATTTAATTATCAAAGCTATTTCCAACATTTTAACAAAAATAAATATATGACAACCACCACAAAATCAACACTGAAATAAGGGAAAAAAATTATTATATATAAAACTGAACCAAATAATTATTCAACCTAAACATGAGAAATAATATCGCAAAAAACTTACCTATATATAGGCCCGATATTGTAAAAATTAGATTACTAAGTCCAAAAATATACTTGCATATATATATAGAGAAAATTTAACCTTTGGAGTTCCTTTCACAGCAGCAGCGCTTGTCTTCACTTCCATTATGAGGTTTCTCGGCCATGCAATATATGTTCCCACAGCTTGTTCCACCGTCATGATCTCATCTTGGATTGGGAAGGGAATCTTTTCAGATCCTTGGAGTACATGAGTGATTGAGACCCGTACATTTTCTTTTTCCAGTTGTTTCCCATGAAGAACCCGACACTTAGTATCAACTGTTGCATAAGCAACGATATTTGTCGGGGAGCCAATTGCTAATTCCCACTCTGTGCATCCTTTAACCTCCAACACCTCCTTATTATTAGGTTCCAGACACACATCCTCAACCAACATTTGATTATCCTCAACATCAACAACCTTGAGAGCCTCGCCATGTTCCTGAATATGTTCCTCGCCATCCACCAAAGGTTTCTCCTGAATATGTTCTTCAATATGTGTTTCCTTACCGATACCCACATTTTGAATGAGATCCAGTTTTTTCTTTACACCTTGCAAATCAAAGTCCTTCAGAATGTCATGTCCTCCCTTGGAACAACTTCCTTGCTGAGATCCAATATTTGGACTTAACCCAATTTCAATAAGCTTCCCTCCTATACCAGCTTTCAGCTTTTGAAACTCTGCAGCCCAAAAGGCATCTCGCTTTTCAACTATCATTTTTATCTCTTCTTTCAAAAATTTCTGAATACCCACTTGAATCCTCTCCTCTATTGTCCTACATGTCTTCTTCTGCCTTGGAAGATGAAAGTATGTAGACTGCTTCACAAAGCGCCCTTGTCCACGCACCCGCCCTCTGGGTTCACGGCTACCAAACACCTTGGTCAAGATATCATCACTGCCTTCCACAGTCACATCCCCTTCACTAACTCTTTGTTTCATTTTCCCCTAAAAATTTGATAAATAATAGAAGTAATTTACCAAAAAATAGATATTTGGTGATAAAAGAATATATTAACAACATAAATAAAAACTTGCAATCGCCTGAGCAATTTCTTAAACTACTTCTGACTTGAAGTTTCCATCTTTATCTTTCCTTGCTCGAATCCAGCTATCTGATCTATCTATCTCCATTTCAGGGTCAGCTTGAGTCTCCATCTGTGTGAACATGTTTAAAATATTATACAATATAATCGAAACAAAAGAATTGAAAAAAATTATATGATGTACGCGTGAAATAAATATGTTTCATGAGAACTAACCATTTCATGCTCTAGGTTAGAATAGCCCTTTCGAGAAATACAATGTGGATATAAATTCAGACTCCTCCTTAGTTTCTATTTTTCGTGGATGTCCTTGGAGAAAAAAACACATAAATGTTAGCAACATAGTTTGTTTCGCTAATTACTTATGCTACGTGGGAATTTTATAAATTAAAAAAGATTAAAGAAAAAACTCACTAAAAATTCATCAGTTAGACGACTTTAAAGAAAAATATCACAGTGTGCCTTCTCAATAAAGGAGTAGTCAGCCGGAGGAAACTTTAACAACTCAGGTTGATCTTTATTAGGAATGATATATTCAGTTATTAAACGATGTTTAAACTCCCTCCATTTATGGCATGCCGATTGCAGAACAAGCTTTCGTGCTGATGGTGGTATAATGTTTGCCATCTACGTACATAAATAAACAATTTTATTATCACATGTGTGTTAACTACAATAGGCAGTCATAATTTAACACAAGTAAAATTCTTGGTTTTGTAGATACAACTTCTTTTACCTGCACACAATCCCAAATCTTATTTTTTCTTTCTACCGGAACACGTAACCAACTGTCATACCATATCGGGGCTTTTGTTCTGGCAAGAACCCCAATATAAGACTGTATTTCTATAGCAGCATCCCCGTATGGCTCACCCTTTTTATTAAATAGCACCTCATGCTTAATTCCCAACATCTTACGCCTAACAATCCTATGCATCGTAACTGCTCTGCGTTTTAGAAGCTTAAGTCCCTCTTATTTGGTTGCTGTTTCTTCCACTCGTTTCCTTTTTTTAGATAATTTGCTACTCAGGTTAGCCCATTACTTATGCTACGTGGGAATTTTATAAAATAAAAAAGATTAAAGAAAAAACTCAGTAAAAATTCATCAGTTAGACGACTTTAAAGAAAAATATTACAGTGTGCCTTCTCAATAAAGGAGTAGTCAGCCGGAGGAAACTTTAACAACTCAGGTTGATCTTTATTAGGAATGATATATTCAGTTATTAAACGGCTTTTAAACTCCCTCCATTTATGGCATGCCGATTGCAGAAAAGCTTTCGTGCTGATGGTGGTACAATGTTTGCCATCTACGTACATAAATAAACAATTTTATTATCACATGTGTGTTAACTACAATAGGCAGTCATAATTTAACACAAGTAAAATTCTTAGTTGGTTTTGTAGATACATTTCTTTTACCTGTACACAATCCAAAATCTTATTTTTTCTTTCTACCGGAACACGTAACCAACTGTCATACCATATCGGGGCTTTTGTTCTGGCAAGAACCCCAATATAAGACTGCATTTCTTTAGCAGCATCCCCGTATGGCTCACCCTTTTTATTAAATAGCACCTCAAGCTTAATTCCCAACATCTTACGCCTAACAATCCTATGCATCATAACTGCTCCGCGTTTTAGAAGCTTAAGTCCCTCTTATTTGGTTGCTGTTTCTTCCACTCGTTTCCTTTTTTTAGATAATTTGCTTTTTAGGTTCTTAAAAATTCCATTCTTCTTTACTAATTCAGGGGATGAATTTCGAAGGCAAGACTCCACTGGCTTTTCCTTCACAGGTTCAAACACCGCCTTGTTCTTTTCTGGCGCCCTTGCCTTTGTTTTTAGTTCCTCTGTTTTGTTCTTCATAGGTTCAGACTGAATCGGCTTGCTCATTTTTCATTCCTCTGTCTTGTTCTTCACAGGTGTGGACTTAACCGCCTTGCTCATTTTCGGATCCTCTGTCTTTTTCTTTACACCTGCCTTGTTCTTTTTTAGTGCCTTGATAAGGTTTTCACTAGTTCTACGAGGATCAGATTTTGTTTTTCTTGAAGGCGCCATAATTAATCTGCACTTAAAACATTAAGTTTAATCTAATTGCTTCACACAAAGCCAAAAAAACTACATGAATATCAGTTGAATACAATTATAATAATGGAGGTGCTAAGGACACTCATGTGGCATCTCTATTAATGCACCTAAAATATTTTCATTTCTTCTGCATTATACACATAATACATATTGATAGTTGAGAAGCAATCAAGCATAGGCAAACCCGTGATTCCCCTCAGTAAGACAGTCATACAACAACACAATCTAACACATCACTTTCCTAAACTTTCACAGCCCAAAAGACATGACATTCAAGGCAAAAAAATTAAGCCTAATCTACCACTTTCACAACCCAAAAAAAAACATCACTTCAGAGAAATAAACCTAAATCTACAACTTTCACAACCCAAAATATAAACACATTAACTTATTAAATAAACCCTAATCAGATTTCATAATCCCAAAAAACATCACATTCAAGGCATACAAAATAAACCCAAATCATAAATAAGCCCTAAGTATTAATAAAAAACATCAGTTATACTACACTACCATCATACCCAAATCACAAAAATAAGTGTATGCATATCAATACCCCAATTGATGTTCAATTTAAAATAAAATATAAACCCAGATCATAAATAAGCCCCAAGTATAAATAAAAAAACATCAGTTATACTACACTACCTTCATACCCAAATCACAAAAATAAGTGCATGCAAATCAATACCCATATCGATGTTCAATTTAAAATAAAAAATATCAAGAAAACACAGATATCCTACTAATAGAAAGAGAGGGAGAGAGAGGAGGAGAGAGATAGAGAGGAGGAGAGAGGAGATTGAACCTGTATCGTGACTTGTGAGAGCTCTGAGAGGAGAGAAAAGAGAAAATGGAGAATGAGAGGGAAGTGGAGTGGGGAATGAAAAAAGAAGGGGGAAGTGAAATAATTTAACGGCTCAGATGCACTCCAGGTAAACTACTTTAATCCAACGGTATATAATGTTGCCAAGCAAAATAATTAAAGTAAAAAGTAAATTAGAAAATGGTATAAAAAATTGTGGACTGAAATTCAAAAATTTTAAACTCTTGTCTTAAACACATTCAGATAACGGATTTACATAAAATAGTATTGTAAGAAACATAATTACCCAGCAAAACAGTATTCTAATAAATACAATGGTTTTACAGTAAAAACCGTCATTTTATAAGTACTAGGATAACGGTTAATTATATTACACAACAGTTGTCATAATAAAACTGTTGTTAAAGAACACAGCGGTGTTAATTCGTAAATATTATTACGAATTATTATGCTAATAATAGTGTATAACGATCTAATTTTAACATCAATCATGCTATCTTTTATACGAGAAAATTGTTTATAACACCCCGGATGTTAAGAACTATATATTTTAGTGATATGACAAAAATTTGAGAAAAAAATAAATGTATTTGGTTTGTTATTTTAACAGTCAACCGGTATTTTGACCCGTACTTGTAACTTGTGTTTAGTCTCGTACTAAAGTTTCTATTTTTTAAAAAATATTTATGAATGATCCAACCATACGGATGTTAAGATCTATATATTTTAGTGATATGACAAAAATTTGAGAAAAAATAAATTTATTTGGTTTGTTATTTTAACAGTCAACCGATGTTTTGACCCGTACTTGTAACTTGTGTTTAGTCTCGTACTAAAGTTTCTATTTTTTTAAAAATGTTTATGAATAATCCAACCGTACGGATGTTAAGAACTATATATTTGAGTGATATAACAAAAATTTGATAAAAAAATAAATGTGTTTGGTTTGTTATTTTAGCAATCAACCGGTATTTTGACCCGTACTTGTAACTTGTGTTCAGTCTCGTATTAAAGTTTCTATTTTTTTTAAAAAGTTTATGAATGATCCAACCGTACGGATGTTAAGAACTATATATTTTAGTGATATGACAAAAATTTGAGAAAAAAATAAATTTATTTGGTTTGTTATTTTAACAGTCAACCGGTGTTTTGACCCGTACTTGTAACTTGTGTTTAGTCTCGTCCTAAAGTTTCTATTTTTTTTAAAAAGTTTATGAATGATCCAACCGTATGGATGTTAAGAACTATATATTTTAGTGATATGATAAAAATTGAGAAAAAAATAAATGTGTTTGGTTTGTTACTTTTACACTCAACCGGTATTTTGACCCGTACTTGTAACTTGTGTTTAGTCTCGTACTAAAGTTTCTATTTTTTTAAAAACGTTTATGGATGATCCAACCATACGGATGTTAAGAACTATATATTTTAGTGATATGACAAAAATTTGAGAAAAAAATAAATTTATTTGGTTTGTTATTTTAACAGTCAACCGGTGTTTTGACCCATACTTGTAACTTGTGTTAGTCTCGTACTAAAGTTTCTATTTTTTTAAAAAAGTTTATGAATGATCCAACCGTACGGATGTTAAGAACTATATATTTTAGTGATATGACAAAAAATTGAGAAAAAAATAAATTTATTTGGTTTGTTATTTTAAAGTCAACCAGTGTTTTGACCCGTACTTGTAACCTGTGTTTAGTCTCGTACTAAAGTTTCTATTTTTTTTAAAAGTTTATGAATGATCCAATCATACGGATGTTAAGAACTATATATTTTAGTGATATGACAAAAATTTGAGAAAAAAATAAATGTGTTTGGTTTGTTACTTTAACACTCAACCGGTATTTTGACCCGTACTTATAACTTGTGTTTAGTCTCGTACTAAAGTTTCTATTTTTTTAAAAAAGTTTATGAGTGATATGACAAAATAGCCCCAGATCTTTCTCTTAAGCCATTCAAACCTCCCAGATCTTTGTCCTAAGCCATTCATTTTCTCGCCTTTGACTCGATTTCTTCATCTTCTTCACTCGATTTCTTGAATCGATTTCTTCATCTTCTTCACTTGATTTCTTGACTCGATTTCTTCATCTTCTTCACTCAATGGTATCGATCAAACGTACAAGTGTTGGATTTGGCACGGAGAGTGCAATACAGAAGGAGGTGAGCCTACCACTGAAGGGACATAGAGTTCAGAATCGGTAGATCAAATCTTAATCGGTAGAAATGATGATGTATCCCTGGACTCCTCAGAAATGTTTAACCATATTCAATCTGAATATGAACCTCGTTATCCAGGATGTGAAGGATACACTAAGATGAAGACTTTGGTAAAGTTTTATAACTTGAAAGCAAAATATGAAATATCTGATACTTGCTTCTCTGAAATGCTACTTTTGGTCGGGTCTATGCTTCCACAAGGCAACACATTTCCTTCTTCATTCAGTGAAGCTAAAAAAAGCTTGTGTGCCTTGGGAATGGAGTATGAAAAAATACACGTATGTCCGAATGATTGTTTACTATACCGTGGAGAGAGATGAAGATGAGACGAAGTGCCGCATTTGTCAAGCCTCTCGATGGAAGTTAAACAAAAAAGGAGATGAATTGGAAGGGATTCCTGCCAAGGTTTTATGGTATTTTCCATTAATACCACGTCTAAGGAATTTTTTCAACTCACCTCAGACATCTAAGGACTTGACTTGGCATGACAGGAAAAGGTTAAAGGATGGTAAATTGAGACACCCTGCTGATGCACAAACATGGAAGGAAGTCGATGTAAGGTGGCCAGATTTTTCTTCAGATCCTAGAAACTTACGATTAGATCTATCTTCTAATGGGTTCAATCTCTTTCGTAGCTGTAATCTTGATTACTCATGTTGGCCTGTTTTGATGTTAATTTATAATCTTCCACCATGGCTTTGTATGAAACGAAAGTATATAATGCTATGCTTGTTGATATTTGGATCGACTCAACCCGGAAATGATATTGATGTGTTTCTTCAAACACTTATAGATGATTTAAAAAAGTTGTGGCATGGGAAACAAGTGTACGATGCTTACAAAAATGAGCAGTTTTTGCTAAGAGGCATCTTGTTATGGACTATTAGTGATTATCCAGCCTATAGTAACTTGTCAGGAAATATAATCAAAGGGTATAATGGTTGTCCTATCTGTGTTGATCAAAAAAAAGCTACAAGGCTTGTCAATTATCGTAAGTGCGTGGTCATGAGGCATCGAAGGTGGTTTCCCCGTCATCATCCTTATCGTCGGAAGAAACAAGATTTTGATTACACCGTAGAAAAAGAAATAGCTCCAGTTCCATTGACCGGAGAGGAGGTACTTGAAAGAGTGCAACATTTAAAGGGACATGTCTATGGTAAAACACAACGCCAACCACGATTGAAGAAAGGTGATGTTCGACCTGTATGGAAGAAGGTTTCTATATTTTTTGAAATTGAGTATTGGAAATTTTTTCCGGTTCGACATGTTCTCGATGTGATGCACATCGAGAAAAATATATGTGAATCTTTACTCGGTACGATGCTTAATATACCAAAAAAGATGAAAGACAAGGAATCTGTGCGCATTGACATGGCTGAAATGGGGATTAGAACAGAACTAAGGCCAAAAACTCCGGGTAAAACGGAGAAGTTACCATTGGCATCTTGGAATCTAACCCATTCTGAAAAAAGGTTGTTTGCTCATCCTTACTTGGCATGAAGTTGCCTGATGGTTTTTGTTCTAATATTCGGAACCTGGTTTCAATGGAAAATCTTCGTCTTACCGGAATGAAATCTCACGACTGCAATGAGATCTCACGACTGCCATACGATTTTGCATCACTTGCTCCCAATTGCGATTCACTCGTCACTACAAAAATAGGTCAGGAACACTATTATCAAGTTTTGTCTATTTTTCAAAGTGATCTGTAGTAAAGTTAGTGAGGTTGATAAGCTGGAGAAAATGCAATCGCAACTGGTAGAAACTCTTTGTCAGCTTGAAAAATGCTTTCCTCCCTCGTTGTTTGATTTAATGTTTCATATATCGGTTCATCTTGTAAGAGAAGTCGAGTTTTGTGGACCAATTTTCCTTAGGTGGATGTATCCTTTTGAGAGATACATGAAGACATTCAAGGGATATATAAGGAATCGAGCTCGTGCAGAAGGTTGCATCGCTGAGGCCTATATTGCAGAAGAGGCAGTTGAATGTTTGGTGGATAATGAAGAAGTGACAATTGGGGTAGCAAAAAAAGGCAGGCATACCAAGGATTCTATTTGCAAGCCATTATCCGGTGCAACGATTATAACCCCCAGCTGTACTGATTTGCAAGTAGCACATTTATGTGTTCTACAAAATACCATTGCTGTTAGGCCATATATTGAGTAAATTCTTACACTTTCTCTCTCTTTACTTGAAAAATTGCATATATATTTTCTGTCATTAGTTCTACCAACTTATATTGTCTTATCTTTAAATGCAGTGAACACATGGCCTTTTTAATGACAAAATATCCGGAACATGAAAATGATGAAATGTGGCTTAAAAATAAGCAAAATGAGACATTTCCAAAATGGTTTAAGGAAAAGGTATTACGTGCGTTGTTTGATGTACTTGTTCCCACTGTTTTACAACTTACTACCTCACCTGAATTATTTTACATATTTGAATTCCTTTTTTCAGATTGCTTCAAATTTGGCCGATGAAAAAGAGATATCGGCCGAGATAAGGTGGATTACAGATGAGCCCAACAAGGATGTTACTACATTCAGTGGCTACAGAATGGATGGTGTTACCTTTAGTACCAAGGATCGTGATGATATGCGTCAAGTTCAATGCAGTGGTGTGTGTGTAGAAGTAGACACAATGGTTGTGCAGGGTAATGATCAAAATATTGAGCACATATCACATACATATTACGGAGTTATAAAAAGTATCTGGGAGTTGGACTATAATCACTTTAGGGTCCCTATTTTTCTTTGCAATTGGGTAGATATAAACAAAGGGATTAAGGTTGATGACTTGGGATATACATCGATTAATTTGAATAGGTTGGGTTTTTTGCATGATCCATTTGTTTTAGCAAAACATGTTAAACAAGTTTGTTATATCGATGATCCCTCTGAAAAATTATGGTCGGTGTTGTTGAAATTGCCCGAGAAAAAGTACCATGAAGATTATGATGATGCAGATGAGGAATCCGTCGAAGTGGAACTCGAGAATGACTGTTTCATGCCCAATTTTCCCGAGATAGATGATAGTGGTGATGACATGGATAATTACATGCATGATGTTGATGAACTAATTCAACTTTCTTGAAGTATTTTTATTTGTCCTTTCAATTACTATACTTTGTATGAACATGCATAATAACTTTGGCTTGGTTCTGTTATCTATTTTCAGTTCTTGATTGTTGGTTGATTTGCTTGTTGCATCTGGTTTGGGTGGTTTTTCTTGTTGCCTTTGGTTTGACAGGTTTACCTTGTTTCTGGTAATGTTTTTTAAAAAAATACCAGAGTAAGACAACGGTTTTATCGGTTAGCCCATTGTCTGAAAGTATAATCTACAACATAGAAAAACACTTGTATGTCATTTTTAATTCAGACAACACTTATACTTGTACGTTGTTTGACACCATCTTAAATTACCAACAGAAAAAACACTTGTTTCATTTTTACAACTGTTAATTGAGACATTGTCTCAATATCTTTCAGACACATCATTTGAAAACCGTTGTGCAAACTTACTCACCTGCACAACATGAAGTTAGAAAGTGTTGTCTGCCTCTAAGAACTAGACAATGGATTTTAAAGTGTTGTGGTAATGCTATAAGTTTGTCATTCACACAACACCAGGTTTATGAAAAGATTTGTCTGACTTGTTTTACTAGACAACAGTTTTATTTTGCTTGTAGTAATATATATCAGCCAACACCTGTTTTTTGGTTTTTGAAAAACTGTTGTATAAAAATTATGGGCAACACTTTTTTGGCCAAGCGTTGTCCGATGGGTGTTGTATGATCGCGTTTTTCTTGTAGTATTATCAGGTAAAATTAAAACTAATCTTAGTTAGCCATAATCACCTATTCACCCCCCTTTAGGTGTATTTTCATTTAGCTCGTACCAGCTGAGCTAGCTGGTTGTGGATCCCGAGTGTATTCGTTTATCAAGGTTTGAGTGTAGTTTGATTTCGTTAATGTAGCTTCCTAAACATAAAAATGTATAAGGAGGTTAACTGGTGGTTAATATTTCCACCTTTCCTACTTCAAATAGTCTGCAAATGCTAAAAAAGAATAATATAAATCTTAATTAATATAGCATACCTTTCTTATTATCCTACATCCAAATGTTAGAATTTAGTCCTGTAGTTAAGATTGCTACTACTATTACTAGCACTATAGTATGATGCTTACAAGAGAGCCGAAGAACTGAGTTACTCTCCTAACAAAGACAAGAGATGAGATGTACATTAATATGTAAAACAGATCATTATAAATATGTAAAGGAATCGTCTTTTTTTTAATGTAGAAGCAGATGCAAAGTTCTTATAAAGGAGGACATTCTATGACATGATATGAATCAAGAGATGAATTTATGATCATTAATTAGTATAGCTGAATTACGGGGCAAATCTCCCTTGGCGGTGAGCTAATCACTAATCTGCCATGTGAAAGTCAGTATTCACAATCCGCAGTTTTAGTAGCTACTGCCAGTGGAGTATTGCCCCGTAATACATTAGTACATTTGCTTGACGATGAACAACTCACCAGGATTTTCACTTTATAAATACACAATCTAGGTAGGGACTTGAAAGAAGTTCAAGGTCTTCTACGTGTTGTACTTAGCATATACTTGAGTTCATTTTGTTTCCTGGTGTAAAAAAGACGTGTTAAGCATTCTCGAATAACCTCAACATTTGGTTTCATTTGTAGATAGATCTCTTTCTGTATATCTTATCCTTTTTATTCCTAGTCCTTGATTGAAATAAATAATGACTCTTCGTACTCCAGTGGGATACAATTTCTGCCAGTTGATCTAGGCACACCTGTAAATAAAAACGATAATATTCCAAAAATGAGATGCTATGTCCTCATATTTTTCCATTACTTGTAACTTAAAAAATTGTTCTTGGAAACGAATCTGGACATGTCTTCATAATTGCACCATTGGTGCTGCACCTGTACAGAGATTTAGCTGACATCCGTTCAATAACATAGATTTAGGCGGTGATCTACAGAGTGAATACAATATCCAAATTTTGAATGTTAATACCTTTAATCCTAACCTCAAGGGGATTACTAGATAGCGGAGGATCATGGATGATTGCTTTGCAGAGGGATAAAAATGAAAAGGAAACCGCGTCACATGACCATGTTCAATGAAAGGAACCTCCTAAAGGGATTGTTTCAGCATATGCTATTCAGCTTACATTGTTGTTTTTCTAATTTTTCAGCTTATATAGTGGTATACATGGAATAACAAATTGTGGATGTAAATAGCATGGAATCAACTTATTGAGTTTATGTTAAGAATCGAATTATGTTGAAGGAAACCCCCAACCAAATCATATATTATTCGACAGCTACAAATGAATAATTTGTTCTTGGAACTTTTTTTTATTAATCAGGAAAATCTATCAAGAATGACTCCTGTTATAAATATGTGATGAACTGCTCTACACACTGTTATAAATTCTGTAATATATCATGCTAAAAACAACCAAGGACGAAATTCCCCTTTATTTAGAGTATTTTTGAGTCTATTTTGTAACACTAACCAAATTCATTGCCAATTAAGAAGAGATCTTATTCCACCAAGTAGAAGTGTTGCAATACTGAATATTTTAGTAGATTTTCTATGTAAGCAGTTGCAGGTGCATACAAAGTGTTGCGCAACAATGGATGTATGTCACACTAATACATGTTTATGTCACATCAATACATGTCATAAAGTATTTCTTTAAAAACATTAATGTTGGCTAGAAAAAGTGTTGCAACTGCTTAGAACTCTATAACAACACTTTTATTAGGGTAATAAAGTGTTGCAGTTATTAGTATGGTAATAAATTTTTAAAGTTTTGCAGGTCATATATGTTACCCCGTCGCATACAAAGTGTTACCACAAATAATCACTGTCATATTAATAGGTGTTGCAGTAGTCGTAAAACTTATTGCTTAAAACCCAAAGTTTTAGGAGAAGTGTTGCATTAGTTGACAATGGAACTGACCCAAATATAAGAACCCTAGTTTTACATATAGGTTTTTTTTTTTTTTTTTTTTATCTATCGTAGGTAACCCGCAGCCGCTACCCTTCGGGTGCGTACTGGGTAAACCCTACGGGCTCACGCAATAGCCTGCAAACCACGTGAACCAAGGTAAACCGCATTTAAGCGACATGCTCTGACTCAGGAGGCATAATCATAAATTCTCCTCCCGTGGGATTCGAACCTGTGACCAAGAGGACAATTTTCCTCTCTTTAACAAAGTGAGCCAACCCTTGCGGGCGACGCTTTGGGTCAGGTTAGTATTGAATGATCTGACACTTATACATCGGTGTCTTTGGCTATGTTTTGACGAAATCTTAGAGTAGTATGCAATTATATATTCGGGTTATATAGGCCATTGATGGGTAAATTAAAATGTGCAAACTGTTTCGTTATATTTTGTGAACATACATATAGTTTAAGTGCTTGCTATCCATGGATATTAACTTCCATATTTCTCTTTTTCTCTATCAATATTCTATATATAGTTACATAGTACTCCCTCCATTCAAATTAGTTATCCCATTTGACTTTTTCACGTAATTTAAGGTGTATTGACTGCATATCTTCATTAATTATATTATATATACTCTTAAAATATTCCATATTTTCATTGTCATCTCTATCGTCGTCATCATACATCAGAATATCTTTAGATGTATAAAAGGCATGGATAGTTCAAATGATTATTAATGCCGTACTATGAGAAATACCACTCAGAGCTCAAGAAGAAGTGGCAAGAACTATTACAGAAGCATCCTATACACATTAAATCCTTCCCCTACCATTAGGCATTCAGGGTCTAGAAAGGTTGTAAAGAAACACCCTATCTTACTTAAGGCTATTCACCATAGCTCTTTCAACCCATTGATCATGGATGGATATCCCATTGTTCTAAACAAATGATTAATTCGAAAAAATAATTTGACTGTCCTAGCTAAAGAAAACTTTGTTAGGAAATAAAACTAATTAAATATTAACCCTAATGTTGATACCTACTGATCCCACTTACTAATCAAAAAATGGAATTTCCACTGTACACTGGCACAGCAACGTCCTTATTAACATATAAAGTTCTTTTGCACATTAAGATTTTATCCAAGATTAAGAAAGCATATGAAGGTGAAGAAAGTGTTTTAACTACTCACTGGGCTTAAGAAAGGGGATGGACCTGCTATGATGTAGAAGCAAATGGAGTGCATATAATGAAAGACATAGCGTTCTATGGATTAAGGAGTTGTTTTACGATCATTTGTACAGCTGAATTGCAGGGCAAATCTCCCTTGGCGGTGAGCTAACAATTCTAATATGCTGTGTGAAATTCAATGTTCACAATCTGCAATCAAAGAAAGTAGCTTTCTGCCAATAGAGTATTGCCCAGTAATACATCAGTACATTTTCGTGCCTCATTAAAAGTTTGAAGGTTTTTTCTCTATAAATAGTGTAGCTAGAGACTTGAAACACGTTCAAAATTTCCTGCATTCTTCAGGCAAATAGGATATTCTTGGTTTATTCAGAGTTTGATAGTCAAAAGAAGAACAAACAAGAAACATATTCCCCTTGTGCTGTAACTTCAAGATTTCATTACTTTCTAAAAGATTAGATAGAGCTCTTTTATTTCTATCTTTTCATTTTCCCCGGCCTTCTACGCAACGAAGAATCGACTCTTGGAACTTCAATGGGACACAATGGTAGAGTGGAATTAACTTCACTGATCTCCAAAAAATCATTACAATGTGCTCATTTTCAGCTCACTTACTATATAAAAAAAAGGACTTAGAAAAGAATTCCGGACATGACATATTATCAGCTATACGTTCACTTGTTACACTAATCTGGATCACTTAAAAAGTTGATTATGATGGACTGACGAAATTAATTTTGGACCAATTTTTCGCAATTTAATTTCTTCTATATTTCTGATAAGCTTAGGATCAGTATCTACATATAATTATCTATAGCGAGATAGAGAACACATATATTATTTTGATTTTAGATCCTGTTCTTTGCAGGATAACTGAAAGGTGCGTACATGAGGACCAAGTTCTTTGATGAAGAGAACTAAAAAGGAATGAGTTCAGCATATGCTGTTGAGCTTATACTGTTGCGCATATCCTACAACCAGTTGTCAGTCCATATACTACAAATGCAATTTTTTTTGGTTTCTGTTGAGAACGGAGGACGAGAAATTATGAATGTTAAAGTATCAAATAATTAAAGTGCCATATTCTTTTATTTTGGTTGGGAATATGCAAATTTCTTTTCCTTCTATATTGATGTAGACAAGTATGTGCTGTCTATACCCTAATGTTGTGTTTGGTTGGGGTGAATGGAATTCAATGGAATGGAATGAATATAATTAAAGGAATTAAATGAGAGTTGGAGGGAAGATTTGAAAAAAATAATTAGATAGACAAAATTGTTATGATAAAAATTGTGAAGAAAATAGGGTTAATATGGAATGGAGCATTTCATCTCAAATTGAGGGTGTTTAATTATAATGTAGGTGGTTAGAAATGGAATGGGTGAAATAATGAAATTTTAGAAAATTTATTCATTTTCTACTTAAAATCTCATTCCATTCCATTCTATTTCATTCACCCCAACCAAACACAGCATAAGATGTAAGAGATACGTGATTAACCAACTAATTTTATAAACCAGGAATCCATTTAAACCAAGTGAAGCATATGCTACAGGTACCCCTGTAAAAAAACGGCAATAGATTATTGGCAAAACTTATCAGAAAAAAGTGGTTAGAATTGATGAAGTATAGATTTCCTACCAATTTAGAGAACGGTAGGAAATAGTGCATATATTGAACCCAAATTTTTTGTACATGTAATCGTCAAAATCTATCCCAATTTCGGTAGATTTTAACTCACCAAAAAGTGTATTAATTATGTATATATGTATGACCATTCTTTTGAGAAAACTTATAATGATATTAGTGTTGGGCTTGCTGAGCAGACCTAACTCCACATTAGTATGATATTGTCCGCTTTGGGTCGAGCACACACGGGTTTGGTTTTGGGCACCTTCCAAAAGGCCTCATACTAATGGAGTTATCCGGCTGCTTATATTCTAGCAAACTGCCCCTCTCATAAATGATGTGGGACAACTCTTAACAATCCCCCCTTTCACACATCGGACTCGACCCGAATCTGTCACTTGATTGTGTGATCTGCTTCCTTTAGACCCATACTGGAATCCTTCTGCCTTCCTGTCTCCCCGGGGCTCATACTGGAAGGTTCACCTGCCTCCCACTTAAACCCTGTAAGAGGTTAGCCCATCTGCCTTTTTTCTAAGTACATTCATTGACCGTCTCAACCTGGCTCTGATACCAGAGCAGATATTAGATAAAGTAAAATATATGAAACATAGAGTATTAGCTAGCTTGGTTTACTTCTCAAAGATCGGTGGATTAATTCATTAAAAGAAACTAAAAAAGTACAGGAAAACTAGTACTAATAAGAAACTAACCAAGTGTAAGCTAAAAACAAGGAAGACATTCCCGTTTAAGCCCCACGACCCTTCTTACAAAACTCAACCTCTGGAGACCTATTCTTGTGCACCTACACGTCAGACGCAGCTGACTTATTCAAAATAGAAATATATGTTTAGATTAATAAAATTCCAACATATTACCCCTTAATCTAAACGTCTCTAAGATTCTTGACCCCTAGTAGTTCACGCATTTTTTCAAACTTGACAACAGACATTGGTTTCGTCATAACATCCGCTCGCTGCTGGTTTTGTACCAATATGCTTGATGACAATTGATCCATTCTCCACGCAGTCTCTGATAAAATGATAACGCACGTGTATGTGCTTACTACGCCCGTGAAAGACAGGATTTTTAGCCAAATCAATGGTTGACTTGCTATCAATATATAACCTGACAGGTCCAACTGGTACATCTAATATATGACCTAATAATTTCTGCATCCAGATTTCTTGGCATGTTGTAGCCGTAGCTTCCATAAATTCAGCTTCACAGGATGACAAAACTACACACCTTTGTTTTTGTGAAACCCAGGTGATTAGCGATTCATCTAAATAGAAGGCAATGCCTCATATACTTTTTCTGTCATCCAAGCTTCCTGCTAGATCACTGTCTGAATATCCTGACAGCAAATAATTCCCTCGCCCTTTTACATAGATCAAGCCATATACCAACGTAACCTTTATATCTAAGAATTCTTTTTGCTGCATTCATGTGTAACTCCGTAGGCTTCTCCATATATTTGTTGACCACTCCAACTGCGTAAGCTATGTCTGGTCTTGTGTGAACCAAATATCTCAACCCTCCTATCATACTTTTAAATTCTGTGGAATCCACTGGACTGCCCCTTTCATCCTTGTGTAGCTGTAGTTTTGGGTCCATCGGGTATAGACTGGGTTACAATCAGACATCCCTGCTTTTTCCAAAACTTTCTTTGCATATGACATTTATTTCACCTCTATGAAGCCTTCTCCCTGCTCGACTTCTAAACCCAGGTAATAAGATAGTTTCCCGAGATCACTCATCTCGAACTCACTACTCATCTGTCGTTTAAAAGTAAAAATACTCTCCAGACTTCTCCCAGTAACAAGTAGATCGTCGACATATACTCCAGTTAACAAATAGTTATTTCCTTGTCGTCTTGTGTACACAGCTTGTTCAAAAGGACACTTTATGAAACCCAATTTCTCCAGGCACTTATTCAACTAAGCGTACCAAGCCCGTGGTGCTTGACGCAAACCATACAGGGACTTGACCAATCTATAAACTTTTCCCTCCTGGCCCTCTATTTCATACCCCTCCAGTTGGCTCACATAAACTTTCTCTTGTAATACACTATTTAGAAATGCTGTTTTTACATCTAAATGATGAATTTCCCATTGATTTTTTGCTGCTAGAGCTAGTAATAGCCGTACCATCTCCAACCTTGTAACCAGAGCAAAAACCTCTTCGTAATCAATACCGTACCTCTGCACATAGCCCTTTGCCACCAAGCGTGCATTGTGTTTCACTACTTCACCACTAGTGTTTTTCTTTAACTTAAAAACCCACTTCAGATCAATAGGTCATTTTCTCGAGGGAAAATCTGTTAATTCCCACATTCTATTCTTCTCAATCGCCTCTATTTCAGCCTTCATTACACTCCTCCAGACCTTTTCTTTTACTGCTTGCTTGTATGTGACTGGTTCATCCACCCCCAACAGTAGTAGCTCATATTCAATTTCAATCTCTTCAGTACTGTTATATATGTCACTGAGTCGACTGGTTCTCACTGGTCCGCTATTCTCACTGTAGTTTTCTGAGTCATTGTTCTGACTTGACTGTTGAGTTTTTGAGCCACGTGATTGTGATGTCTGTGAGCCACTTGATTGTGGTGTCATCACGTCATTTTTTGCATCCTCACTTCCCTCATATTCAGCAGTGTCTTCGTTTACTTCGACCAGATACCCAACTACTATAAAACCACCAAATTCATGACATCGTTCTGCTTATTCTTCCTTCCACTTCCAAGTTTTAGCTTCCTCAAAAATGACGTCTCGACTTATATGCAAGCCCCTGTGTTTGGATCATACAATTGATATCCTTTCGTCCCAGGCTCTCTTCCTAAATGTATAACCAGTTTGCTCCGATCGTCTAATTTCTTTACATGGACGTTGGGCATCTTCATATGAGCAATACATCCGAATACTTTCAAATAATCAATTTGCGGTTTCTTCTTCGACCATGCTTTATATGGGGTCAATTCCGACAGAGCTCGTGTAGGTAATCTGTTCAACTTATAAACGGCATGTCTAACAGCCTCTCCCCACATATATGCTGGCATTTCTCGCTCTTTCAATAAACTTCGAGCCATTGCATCCACGGTTCTGTTTCAACGCTCTACCACACCATTATGTTGTGGAGAATAGGTAGTTGTATAGTGTCGAGTTATTCCATCCATCTCGTAAAAAGTTGTGAATTCTTTTGAGCAAAACTCACCTCCCCTATCAGTTTTTAATACTTGTATCTCTTCCTTGGATTCTTTCTCAACCAATGCCTTGAATTTTTGAACATATATAGAGTTTCATCCTTAGCCTTGATCATGAAAACCCACATCACACGACTGTAATCATCAACGAAAAGTATAAGTATTTGTTTCCAGCCGATGTTGGTGGTGAGATGGGACCACCAATATCCCCATGGATAAGTCCTAGGCTCCTTGTAGTAGCATAATTAGTTTTGGAAGGGAATGGATGTCGTACTTGTTTTTCCAATAGACTTCCACTACACGTTTCCTTTGGTTGAACCAAATCCGGAAAACCATATACCATCTTATTCCTGGCCATGAGAAGCATAACTTTGAAATTTATATGGCCCAGTCGCAGATGCCAAAGCCATGAGTTCTCCTCTGCCTTGGTAAATAAACATACACCTCTCTCTTCTCCCATAACCAACTTATACAATCTCTTATTAGTTCGTTTTACTTTTACAAACAATTTTCCACTCTTATCATAGATCCACAAGTAATCACCTGATAAGATCACCTTATTACCACACTCTGATTGTTGACCCAAACTAATTATATTGTTACAGAGCGTGGGAATAAAATATACCTCTTGTAAGACTCTTTCTTCACCGTTCTTGCAAGTAAAGTGGACAGACCCTTTTCCTTTGACTGTCCCTGAACTTCACCTTGCCTGTCACCTTTACGTCTAAATTCTTGAACTTTGATCATTGTCCGGACATGTAGTTACTGGCCCCATTATCTAGGTACCAAACATTTGATTCACCACCCGTACTGTTTGCATTTGACTTAATCAAGAATTAATTTTGATTCACCACCCGTACTGTTTGCATTTGACTTAATCAAGACACCACTTAATCTTGCACAAAAATCATCAAGCTGCTCTATTTCTCTCATGGTCATCGATTTAAACTCGGATTTAAGAGTTTGAGCTCTCTCCTTCTTCACTTTATCATCCCCTAGACATAGAGTTTTGATTGCATCCCATGCTTCTCTTGCTGTTTTCTTTTCAGCCACAGACAAAAGTATGTCCTCAGGGATTGCTTGATAGATCCCTGCGAGTGCTATTTTATCTGTTCTCTATTCTAAGCTCTCCTTGGGATCCTTTGGATCAATTGCGTCTCATACACCATGCGCTTGCATAAATACTTTCATCTTTAGGGCCCATGTCGTGTAGTTAGACTTTGTCAGCATTGGGTTTGTTAGTCTAATCGTGCTCTCCTTACTTTTGCTTGGCTCCATGGCTCTCCGTTTTGGCATACACTTGAACATCCACCAAGACACCAAAGTTCAGTGAGATTTTTAAGAGGGAATGAAATTAAGTTGGGCCACAAGTTGATAGGTAACCATGAAACTAATTGTACGTTTGTTAAGCGAACATACAAAATGATGTAGTCATGCATGATTGACAACATTAAATTACGGATCGAGGCAAGTATAATGTAGTAGTGATTATCGTCGTGATTTATAACATCGCATGTTTTTAATTTCTTCGTCTTAATATGCCATTTCTTTCCATCTAAACTTTACGTGATTAGTAGCTTGCAGTCTTGTGAAACGAGAGGGTATACATAATATTATAATTCCACAAGAAAACTTTTAGAAAAAAAATCTAAATCTTTTACAAAAATGATACAAAATATTCAATGTAATCATCCATTTAATTTGTAGTCATCTCTTCTATTATCTGGGTATATATACTACTCCCACAAGGCTTGAGATTTATACCGCAACATCGTTATTTAAAAATACTTTGTAACTATACTTTGTAACTAATCTAGATGAATGGATCCTAAATTATATATAGGCCAAGTGTAAATTGGCTGACTCTAGTCTAGATGCTATTATCATTTTTTTCGGGTAATATCCACTATCAATTACCACTATAATTTTGGCCAAGCGAGCTGATTTTTGAGCGGGCGTAATTCAAGTCGAGTCGACTGTTTTAACTAATTGAGCCTAAATTTCTGTCCGAACTCGAGCCGTTTAATTTCATGAGTCGAGTCGAGCAGGCTCGTTTTAAACGAGCCAGTTTTAACGAGTCGGGCGAGCCGATTCGTTTAATTTTACTCTTATTCGAGCCTAAACATCTTCCCGAACTCGGCTCGTCTATTTTTACGAGTCGAGCGAAACCAACACGTTTAATAAAACGAGCCAAAAACTAATACAAATTAAATGAACCAGAACAGTATCACAAACAAAACTAATATGATATTAAAATAGTGAGAATATACAATATTTAATATATATATATTAAATAAAACCGCAAAGAGAGGCTGCGTCATGAAATTTTTATAAATTCTGATATATACTAATATTATAAATTAGATAAAAATTAGTTTGAGCAGCTCTCTCGTCAAACACAAAACTAATAAAAAATATTATAGCTAGTTTACTAATCTGCACTTTGCAACGGCATTATAAACGTACTTTTAAATATAATAAATAAATAAAATTGTGTACATTTCCGGTTTCGTATTGGTCATTATGAATAATAAATTTTGAGCAGAACTATCAGGTTTTATGAACTCTTCTATGATTTTCTTGCTATTGGAACTCTAGATTTCAACCTAATGTCTAAACTACGTTTTGTAGCGGTCATATAAATCTCAGACTGTTAGGAAATGAATAACACACGGAGGGATTGTGAATGTGTTTTACTGTTTTTAAGCTTTTCTTGAATCTTTTATGGTTGAACAAAGTAAATTAAATCTTGTAGTAAAAATGTGTTCATGCAGAGATCAAGCTTGCAGAAAATAAAAGAACATAAATCTTCAAAACTCACTTAATTTTATATTAAAATTAAGAATATTTTGCTACAAAATTTCTAGGCTCTTTGTTGATAAAGAGCTTAGCTTCTACTTGAGAGAGTTACAAGATTTTCTTTCAAAATTGTTACTTCTGACTAAAGGACTAGTGATAACTTTACAATCCAGTTAACTGCTGGTTTACACAGTGTACATTAAGACATGCTATTAGCTTTTATAAACAGTCACTTGTCATTTCCATTTATAGAAAATGATATCTTCTATTTCTGGCTTAGCATATCTTTAGCATCCCGTGGTTATCTTGATCTTCCTTCGTCAGTTATCTTCACCATTAATCTTGCACATCCTTCAAGCTGCTTTTTGTAGACTTGTCAATCCAGCTGTTTGGATTGTTTGTTGATCTTGGATATTGAACTGATCTGCAATTTTGTACTTTGAGATTTTACCTCGAGATCTCCATTTGGTCTATAGAGAACTTGACATCTCGATAAGTATATTGGCTTATCGAGATCTCTAATACTCCATAGCAAATTTTACCTGTAGAGGTCTCGGAGTTCTCTATAAAAGAATTTGGCTTGTAGAGATCTCTAGTCTTTATATCTTCACTTTGACTTATCGATAACTCTGAGTTCTCTAATGGCTAATTGACTTATCGATAACTTAGAGTTCTCTAGTCAAATATGACTTGTCGACAACTCAGAGATCTCTAGTGAATTTTGGCTTATCGATAACTCAACCCGTTATCTGATTCCCTGAAAATCCGTTGTCTATTGAGGCGCCGTCTCTTACATGGATCAGACAACGATTAGAAACAGTTGTGTGAGTCATCGCAGACAACGACCAACTATGAATCCCCGTTGTATTACAACCAGAACAAACAACGTCTTTCCATAAATTCTGCTGTAACAAGATTTATTAGACAAGTAATGTTAAAAAGGTTGTGTATGTGGTCACTAAGAGTTTTAGAATAGAACATAACACACAACCCTTAGTCAGATATATATATTGTCCTCCACCTTAACACACAATTCAAATGATAACCACCGTTGTATTACAACCATAACAAACAAGTATTTTCTATATATTCTGTTGTAACAAGTATACTTATACAAGTTCTCTTAAAAATGTTGTGTATGTTCTTACTAAAAGTTTAGGAGTAGAACATAACGCACAACCCTTATTCTGATATATTTATTGTCCTCCACCTTAATACACAATTTTCAAACGATAAAATTTTGTTGTCTTACAACCATACAGAGAACCCCTTTATTTTAAATTTGTGTTGTTGGAATTGCTTCATACAACATTTTTTTATTACTTGGTATTGTATGATTTTGTTTTGCACTTATATTTTACTGTAGAAAGTGTTGTTGTGGTCTTCAAGGCATAATTCTTTTTATTTTTAATAGCATTGTCTGGACATAATGGATAATAGTTAGTTTTGTTCAGGCAATGGTTTTTTATTGTGTGAATCTTCTTTTAACAAGGTTTAGTTTTAAATAGCTTTGTTATATGTTATAAAACATGATGAGCTTGGTCTTTATAAGTGTTGTGTGAGACACAATATAATATGGTTATTGTATAACTTTATTGGCTAAAATCTCCTCAAACAATGGTTTTTCAAATTAAAATTAAACACAGCAACATTATAAAATGAACATGCCATAAAAATTAAAACCCAAACCATCATTCAGATTACAAGCAAATTGTCACCATTACACCAACAATCAACCATCAATCCTTCCATTACACCAACAATCAACCAACCCTCCATTACATGAATCCACTAAACCAATATTTAACCATTGCAACCAAGAACCAACTTATAACCAAGTTTTATCTTAAAAAACAAGACCATTCAAGAAGAAAGCAAAATATTTTCAGGACATATCCACAAAAACGCCAGTAATTAGAAACAACGTTTAAATAGAGTTAACTGCCATGACTAGAACTCCCAAATTTCAACACAAAATATGTTCACAACTCAAAATACCCAGCAGCACTGTATGCAAGTTCAAGTGGCATGCTTCTTCATGAAGTACTTTGCCCATTCAGTCCTTATCTCGTTTAGTTCTTTCATGCCATAACTTAGGTTGCTTCTGTGTAACCACTGAAACATGGATGTAAAAATCACATTTATTTACCACAATACAATTGGATATAGAAAAAAGAAAGATAACTATAACATTACCTTCTCATGAAATTTTAATTCCATATCGGCACAAATCTCTTTTATGTAACCCATTATAAACAAACCACAATCTTTGCTCCCAGTTTGGACAGGAACTCCCTGGAGAACATTAAAAACTTTATATATGTCTAGCTACACTATTCTTGTAAAATAGAGAAATCGATAAAATATACAATATTTACCCCCAGATTCTCCCAAGATATTTTCTTCTTTAAAAACTTCTTTGCTTTTTCCTGGTAGAGTTTGATGGCACTACGATAATATAATATAGATCAATTGTAAGTCATATTTGTATTTAATTATTAAAGTGATTGTAGTTGAAATAAAATTTTAATATTGTATTCTGTCCATTCTTCAGTTGCAATCCTGCGCTTCAATGGGTCCATACGGTAAACAGTTTGTGAATCTGGATTTACAGCCGTGAGCGTCCAATAATTCTTGATAATTTATGAACAACAAAATTTACAATAATATACAGAGATGATGATAAACAAAAAACAATCTTTAAGTAAGGAATATATTATTTATTATAACAGGTACTAACACAGCATTATATGGTAGCAGGAAAATTTGTCCTGGTTTAGCATTCCTGAATCTGATAGATAAGGATTTTGACCTCTCTCCTGGACTACCACAACCAAGTGCGCCTATCATCCCAGGATCAACAAACGTTATCATGTCAACCATCTTGCGCTTTTTCAAATTCTCTTGCAATAAACTGTTAAAAATTGGAGATACTGATTATGACAAATTCAAAAAAAAACTCAATAAGTATTCATAAAGGCAGCAAAACTTTAGAACTACGCTTACTTGATAAAAATGCAAATGGTGGACCCTGATATCTCACCCCCAGAGCATAAAGCGTGCACATCCGATAAAAACAGCGCCTTCTTAGCGGTTACTCCAAAAGCTTCTTGGCATAGATAAAAAGAGTTTACTTGTCCATCAGCCAGGGCATTTTTTGCGCAAAGCCACAGACGTTTCAAAACAGGGGGGTAATTAGCACCCATGTCCAATACATACTCTGGTTCCGGGACACAATCTTTTACCTTCTTCCATTTTTTCCCAGTAGTTTTCTTGCCTCCCTGAATTGAAAATATAAAAAGAAAATAGAGAATGCAAAGTTAAAGAAAGTTGAATCTGGATTTACAGCCGCGAGCGTCCAATAATTCTTGATAATTTATGAACAACAAAATTTACAATAATATACAGAGATGATGATAAACAAAAAACAATCTTTAAGTAAGGAATATATTATTTATTATAACAGGTACTAACACAGCATTATATGGTAGCAGGAAAATTTGTCCTGGTTTAGCATTCCTGAATCTGATAGATAAGGATTTTGACCTCTCTCCTGGACTACCACAACCAAGTGCGCCTATCATCCCAGGATCAACAAACGTTATCATGTCAACCATCTTGCGCTTTTTCAAATTCTCTTGCAATAAACTGTTAAAAATTGGAGATACTGATTATGACAAATTCAAAAAAAAACTCAATAAGTATTCATAAAGGCAACAAAACTTTAGAACTACGCTTACTTGATAAAAATGCAAATGGTGGACCCTGATATCTCACCCCCAGAGCATAAAGCGTGCACATCCGATAAAAACAGTGCCTTCTTAGCGGTTACTCCAAAAGCTTCTTGGCATAGATAAAAAGAGTTTACTTGTCCATCAGCCAGGGAAATTTTTGCCCAAAGCCACAGACGTTTCAAAACAGGGGGGTAATTCGCACCCATGTCCAATACATACTCTGGTTCCGGGACACAATCTTTTACCTTCTTCCATTTTTTCCCAGTAGTTTTCTTGCCTCCCTGAATTGAAAATATAAAAAGAAAATAGAGAATGCAAAGTTAAAGAAAGTTGACATGTTAAGTAATTGAAAATCTAAATTATGTTTTTATTCTTTACTTTTAAAAAACAACATAAGTTTCAAAAGAATCATAATATAAACAGATTTAATTCATTAATACGTAATAAATTAAAAACTGCATCATTATTAATTTAATTATCAAAGCTATTTCCAACATTTTAACAAAAATAAATATATGACAACCACCACAAAATCAACACTGAAATAAGGGAAAAAAATTATTATATATAAAACTGAACCAAATAATTATTCAACCTAAACATGAGAAATAATATCGCAAAAAACTTACCTATATATAGGCCCGATATTGTAAAAATTAGATTACTAAGTCCAAAAATATACTTGCATATATATATAGAGAAAATTTAACCTTTGGAGTTCCTTTCACTGCAGCAGCGCTTGTCTTCACTTCCATTATGAGGTTTCTCGTCCATGCAATATATGTTCCCACAGCTTGTTCCACCGTCACGATCTCATCTTGGATTGGGAAGGGAATCTTTTCAGATCCTTGGAGTACATGAGTGATTGAGACCCGTACATTTTCTTTTTCCAGTTGTTTCCCATGAAGAACCCGACACTTGTATCAACTGTTGCATAAGCAACGATATTTGTCGGGGAGCCAATTGCTAATTCCCACTCTGTGCATCCTTTAACCTCCAACACCTCCTTATTATTAGGTTCCAGACACACATCCTCAACCAACATTTGATTATCCTCAACATCAACAACCTTGAGAGCCTCGCCATGTTCCTGAATATGTTCCTCGCCATCCACCAAAGGTTTCTCCTGAATATGTTCTTCAATATGTGTTTCCTTACCGATACCCACATTTTGAATGAGATCCAGTTTTTTCTTTACACCTTGCAAATCAAAGTCCTTCAGAATGTCATGTCCTCCCTTGGAACAACTTCCTTGCTGAGATCCAATATTTGGACTTAACCCAATTTCAATAAGCTTGCCTCCTATACCAGCTTTCAGCTTTTGAAACTCTGCAGCCCAAAAGGCATCTCGCTTTTCAACTATCCTTTTTATCTCTTCTTTCAAAAATTTCTGAATACCCACTTGAATCCTCTCCTCTATTGTCCTACATGTCTTCTTCTGCCTTGGAAGATGAAAGTATGTAGACTGCTTCACAAAGCGCCCTTGTCCACGCACCCGCCCTCTGGGTTCACGGCTACCAAACACCTTGGTCAAGATATCATCACTGCCTTCCACAGTCACATCCCCTTCACTAACTCTTTGTTTCATTTTCCCCTAAAAATTTGATAAATAATAGAAGTAATTTACCAAAAAACAGATATTTGGTGATAAAAGAATATATTAACAACATAAATAAAAACTTGCAATCGCCTGAGCAATTTCTTAAACTACTTCTGACTTGAAGTTTCCATCTTTATCTTTCCTTGCTCGAATCCAGCTATCTGATCTATCTATCTCCATTTCAGGGTCAGCTTGAGTCTCCATCTGTGTGAACATGTTTAAAATATTATACAATATAATCGAAACAAAAGAATTGAAAAAAATTATATGATGTACGCGTGAAATAAATATGTTTCATGAGAACTAACCATTTCATGCTCTAGGTTAGAATAGCCCTTTCGAGAAATACAATGTGGATATAAATTCAGACTCCTCCTTAGTTTCTATTTTTCGTGGATGTCCTTGGAGAAAAAAACACATAAATGTTAGCAACATAGTTTGTTTCGCTAATTACTTATGCTACGTGGGAATTTTATAAAATAAAAAAGATTAAAGAAAAAACTCACTAAAAATTCATCAGTTAGACGACTTTAAAGAAAAATATCACAGTGTGCCTTCTCAATAAAGGAGTAGTCAGCCGGAGGAAACTTTAACAACTCAGGTTGATCTTTATTAGGAATGATATATTCAGTTGTTAAACGGTGTTTAAACTCCCTCCATTTATGGCATGCCGATTGCAGAACAAGCTTTCGTGCTGATGATGGTACAATGTTTGCCATCTACGTACATAAATAAACAATTTTATTATCACATGTGTGTTAACTACAATAGGCAGTCATAATTTAACACAAGTAAAATTCTTGGTTTTGTAGATACAACTTCTTTTACCTGCACACAATCCCAAATCTTATTTTTTCTTTCTACCGGAACACGTAACCAACTGTCATACCATATCGGGGCTTTTGTTCTGGCAAGAACCCCAATATAAGACTGTATTTCTATAGCAGCATCCCCGTATGGCTCACCCTTTTTATTAAATAGCACCTCAAGCTTAATTCCCAATATCTTACGCCTAACAATCCTATGCATCGTAACTGCTCTGCGTTTTAGAAGCTTAAGTCCCTCTTATTTGGTTGCTGTTTCTTCCACTCGTTTCCTTTTTTTAGATAATTTGCTACTCAGGTTAGCCCATTACTTATGCTACGTGGGAATTTTATAAAATAAAAAAGATTAAAGAAAAAACTCAGTAAAAATTAATCAGTTAGACGACTTTAAAGAAAAATATTACAGTTGCCTTCTCAATAAAGGAGTAGTCAGCTGGAGGAAACTTTAACAACTCAGGTTGATCTTTATTAGGAATGATATATTCAGTTGTTAAACGGCTTTTAAACTCCCTCCATTTATGGCATGCCGATTGCAGAAAAGCTTTCGTGCTGATGGTGGTACAATGTTTGCCATCTACGTACATAAATAAACAATTTTATTATCACATGTGTGTTAACTACAATAGGCAGTCATAATTTAACACAAGTAAAATTCTTAGTTGGTTTTGTAGATACATTTCTTTTACCTGTACACAATCCAAAATCTTATTTTTTCTTTCTACCGGAACACGTAACCAACTGTCATACCATATCGGGGCTTTTGTTCTGGCAAGAACCCCAATATAAGACTGCATTTCTTTAGCAGCATCCCCGTATGGCTCACCCTTTTTATTAAATAGCACCTCAAGCTTAATTCCCAACATCTTACGCCTAACAATCCTATGCATCATAACTGCTCCGCGTTTTAGAAGCTTAAGTCCCTCTTATTTGGTTGCTGTTTCTTCCACTCGTTTCCTTTTTTTAGATAATTTGCTTTTTAGGTTCTTAAAAATTCCATTCTTCTTTACTAATTCAGGGGATGAATTTCGAAGGCAAGACTCCACTGGCTTTTCCTTCACAGGTTCAAACACCGCCTTGTTCTTTTCTGGCGCCCTTGCCTTTGTTTTTAGTTCCTCTGTTTTGTTCTTCATAGGTTCAGACTGAATCGGCTTGCTCATTTTTCATTCCTCTGTCTTGTTCTTCACAGGTGTGGACTTAACCGCCTTGCTCATTTTCGGATCCTCTGTCTTTTTCTTTACATCTGCCTTGTTCTTTTTTAGTGCCTTGATAAGGTTTTCACTAGTTCTACGAGGATCAGATTTTGTTTTTCTTGAAGGCGCCATAATTAATCTGCACTTAAAACATTAAGTTTAATCTAATTGCTTCACACAAAGCCAAAAAAACTACATGAATATCAGTTGAATACAATTATAATAATGGAGGTGCTAAGGACACTCATGTGGCATCTCTATTAATGCACCTAAAATATTTTCATTTCTTCTGCATTATACACATAATACATATTGATAGTTGAGAAGCAATCAAGCATAGGCAAACCCGTGATTCCCCTCAGTAAGACAGTCATACAACAACACAGTCTAACACATCACTTTCCTAAACTTTCACAGCCCAAAAGACATGACATTCAAGGCAAAAAAATTAAGCCTAATCTACCACTTTCACAACCCAAAAAAAAACATCACTTCAGAGAAATAAACCTAAATCTACAACTTTCACAACCCAAAATATAAACACATTAACTTATTAAATAAACCCTAATCAGATTTCATAATCCCAAAAAACATCACATTCAAGGCATACAAAATAAACCCAAATCATAAATAAGCCCTAAGTATTAATAAAAAACATCAGTTATACTACACTACCATCATACCCAAATCACAAAAATAAGTGCATGCATATCAATACCCCAATTGATGTTCAATTTAAAATAAAATATAAACCCAGATCATAAATAAGCCCCAAGTATAAATAAAAAAACATCAGTTATACTACACTACCTTCGTACCCAAATCACAAAAATAAGTGCATGCAAATCAATACCCATATCGATGTTCAATTTAAAATAAAAAATATCAAGAAAACACAGATATCCTACTAATAGAAAGAGAGGGAGAGAGAGGAGGAGAGAGATAGAGAGGAGGAGAGAGGAGATTGAACCTGTATCGTGACTTGTGAGAGCTCTGAGAGGAGAGAAAAGAGAAAATGGAGAATGAGAGGGAAGTGGAGTGGGGAATGAAAAAAGAAAGGGAAGTGAAATAATTTAACGGCTCAGATGCACTCCAGGTAAACTACTTTAATCCAACGGTATATAATGTTGCCAGCAAAACAATTAAAGTAAAAAGTAAATTAGAAAATGGTATAAAAAATTGTGGACTGAAATTCAAAAATTTTAAACTCTTGTCTTAAACACATTCAGACAACGGATTTACATAAAATAGTATTGTAAGAAACATAATTACCCAGCAAAATAGTATTCTAATAAATACAATGGTTTTACAGTAAAAACCGTCATTTTATAAGTACTAGGATAACGGTTAATTATATTACACAAAAGTTGTCATAATAAAACTGTTGTTAAAGAACACAGCGGTGTTAATTCGTAAATATTATTACGAATTATTATGCTAATAATAGTGTATAACGATCTAATTTTAACATCAATCATGCTATCTTTTATACGAGAAAATTGTTTATAACACCCCGGATGTTAAGAACTATATATTTTAGTGATATGACAAAAATTTGAGAAAGAAATAAATGTATTTGGTTTGTTATTTTAACAGTCAACCGGTATTTTGACCCGTACTTGTAACTTGTGTTTAGTCTCGTACTAAAGTTTCTATTTTTTAAAAAATATTTATGAATGATCCAACCATACGGATGTTAAGATCTATATATTTTAGTGATATGACAAAAATTTGAGAAAAAATAAATTTATTTGGTTTGTTATTTTAACAGTCAACCGATGTTTTGACCCGTACTTGTAACTTGTGTTTAGTCTCGTACTAAAGTTTCTATTTTTTTAAAAATGTTTATGAATAATCCAACCGTACAGATGTTAAGAACTATATATTTGAGTGATATGACAAAAATTTGATAAAAAAATAAATGTGTTTGGTTTGTTATTTTAGCAGTCAACCGGTATTTTGACCCGTACTTGTAACTTGTGTTCAGTCTCGTATTAAAGTTTCTATTTTTTTTAAAAAGTTTATGAATGATCCAACCGTACGGATGTTAAGAACTATATATTTTAGTGATATGACAAAAATTTGAGAAAAAAATAAATTTATTTGGTTTGTTATTTTAACAGTCAACCGGTGTTTTGACCCGTACTTGTAACTTGTGTTTAGTCTCGTCCTAAAGTTTCTATTTTTTTTAAAAAGTTTATGAATGATCCAACCGTACGGATGTTAAGAACTATATATTTTAGTGATATGACAAAAAATTGAGAAAAAAATAAATGTGTTTGGTTTGTTACTTTTACACTCAACCGGTATTTTAACCCGTACTTGTAACTTGTGTTTAGTCTCGTACTAAAGTTTCTATTTTTTTAAAAACGTTTATGGATGATCCAACCATACGGATGTTAAGAACTATATATTTTAGTGATATGACAAAAATTTGAGAAAAAAATAAATTTATTTGGTTTGTTATTTTAACAGTCAACCGGTGTTTTGACCCATACTTGTAACTTGTGTTAGTCTCGTACTAAAGTTTCTATTTTTTTAAAAAAGTTTATGAATGATCCAACCGTACGGATGTTAAGAACTATATATTTTAGTGATATGACAAAAATTTGAGAAAAAAATAAATTTATTTGGTTTGTTATTTTAAAAGTCAACCAGTGTTTTGACCCATACTTGTAACCTGTGTTTAGTCTCGTACTAAAGTTTCTATTTTTTTTAAAAGTTTATGAATGATCCAATCATACGGATGTTAAGAACTATATATTTTAGTGATATGACAAAAATTTGAGAAAAAAATAAATGTGTTTGGTTTGTTACTTTAACACTCAACCGGTATTTTGACCCGTACTTATAACTTGTGTTTAGTCTCGTACTAAAGTTTCTATTTTTTTTAAAACGTTTATGAGTGATATGACAAAAATAGCCCCAGATCTTTGTCTTAAGCCATTCAAACCTCCCAGATCTTTGTCCTAAGCCATTCATTTTCTCGCCTTTGACTCGATTTCTTCATCTTCTTCACTCGATTTCTTGAATCGATTTCTTCATCTTCTTCACTTGATTTCTTGACTCGATTTCTTCATCTTCTTCACTCAATGGTATCGATCAAACGTACAAGTGTTGGATTTGGCACGGAGAGTGCAATACAGAAGGAGGTGAGCCTACCACTGAAGGGACAGAGAGTTCAGAATCGGTAGATCAAATCTTAATCGGTAGAAATGATGATGTATCCCTGGACTCCTCAGAAATGTTTAACCATATTCAATCTGAATATGAACCTCGTTATCCAGGATGTGAAGGATACACTAAGATGAAGAGTTTGGTAAAGTTTTATAACTTGAAAGCAAAATATGAAATATCTGATACTTGCTTCTCTGAAATGCTACTTTTGGTCGGGTCTATGCTTCCACAAGGTAACACATTTCCTTCTTCATTCAGTGAAGCTAAAAAAAGCTTGTGTGCCTTGGGAATGGAGTATGAAAAAATACACGTATGTCCGAATGATTGTTTACTATACCGTGGAGAGAGATGAAGATGAGACGAAGTGCCGCATTTGTCAAGCCTCTCGATGGAAGTTAAACAAAAAAGGAGATGAATTGGAAGGGATTCCTGCCAAGGTTTTATGGTATTTTCCATTAATACCACGTCTGAGGAATTTTTTCAACTCACCTCAGACATCTAAGGACTTGACTTGGCATGACAGGAAAAGGTTAAAGGATGGTAAATTGAGACACCCTGCTGATGCACAAACATGGAAGGAAGTCGATGTAAGGTGGCCAGATTTTTCTTCAGATCCTAGAAACTTACGATTAGATCTATCTTCTAATGGGTTCAATCTCTTTCGTAGCTGTAATCTTGATTACTCATGTTGGCCTGTTTTGATGTTAATTTATAATCTTCCACCATGGCTTTGTATGAAACGAAAGTATATAATGCTATGCTTGTTGATATTTGGATCGACTCAACCCGGAAATGATATTGATGTGTTTCTTCAACCACTTATAGATGATTTAAAAAAGTTGTGGCATGGGAAACAAGTGTACGATGCTTACAAAAATGAGCAGTTTTTGCTAAGAGGCATCTTGTTATGGACTATTAGTGATTATCCAGCCTATGGTAACTTGTCAGGAAATATAATCAAAGGGTATAATGGTTGTCCTATCTGTGTTGATCAAAAAAAAGCTACAAGGCTTGTCAATTATCGTAAGTGCGTGGTCATGAGGCATCGAAGGTGGTTTCCCCGTCATCATCCTTATCGTCGGAAGAAACAAGATTTTGATTACACCGTAGAAAAAGAAATAGCTCCAGTTCCATTGACCGGAGAGGAGGTACTTGAAAGAGTGCAACATTTAAAGGGACATGTCTATGGTAAAACACAACGCCTACCACGATTGAAGAAAGGTGATGTTCGACCTGTATGGAAGAAGGTTTCTATATTTTTTGAAATTGAGTATTGGAAATTTTTTCCGGTTCGACATGTTCTCGATGTGATGCACATCGAGAAAAATATATGTGAATCTTTACTCGGTACGATGCTTAATATACCAAAAAAGATGAAAGACAAGGAATCTGTGCGCATTGACATGGCTGAAATGGGGATTAGAACAGAACTAAGGCCAAAAACTCCGGGTAAAACGGAGAAGAAGTTACCATTGGCATCTTGGAATCTAACCCATTCTGAAAAAAGGTTGTTTGCTCATCCTTACTTGGCATGAAGTTGCCTGATGGTTTTTGTTCTAATATTCGGAACCTGGTTTCAATGGAAAATCTTCGTCTTACCGGAATGAAATCTCACGACTGCAATGAGATCTCACGACTGCCATACGATTTTGCATCACTTGCTCCCAATTGCGATTCGCTCGTCACTACAAAAATAGGTCAGGAACACTATTATCAAGTTTTGTCTATTTTTCAAAGTGATCTGTAGTAAAGTTATTGAGGTGGATAAGCTGGAGAAAATGCAATCGCAACTGGTAGAAACTCTTTGTCAGCTTGAAAAATGCTTTCCTCCCTCGTTGTTTGATTTAATGTTTCATATATCGGTTCATCTTGTAAGAGAAGTCGAGTTTTGTGGACCAATTTTCCTTAGGTGGATGTATCCTTTTGAGAGATACATGAAGACATTCAAGGGATATATAAGGAATCGAGCTCGTGCAGAAGGTTGCATCGCTGAGGCCTATATTGCAGAAGAGGCAGTTGAATGTTTGGTGGATAATGAAGAAGTGACAATTGGGGTAGCAAAAAAAGGCAGGCATACCAAGGATTCTATTTGCAAGCCATTATCCGGTGCAACGATTATAACCCCCAGCTGTACTGATTTGCAAGTAGCACATTTATGTGTTCTACAAAATACCATTGCTGTTAGGCCATATATTGAGTAAATTCTTACACTTTCTCTCTCTTTACTTGAAAAATTGCATATATATTTTCTGTCATTAGTTCAACCAACTTATATTGTCTTATCTTTAAATGCAGTGAACACATGGCCTTTTTAATGACAAAATATCCGGAACATGAAAATGATGAAATGTGGCTTAAAAATAAGCAAAATGAGACATTTCCAAAATGGTTTAAGGAAAAGGTATTACGTGCGTTGTTTGATGTACTTGTTCCCACTGTTTTACAACTTACTACCTCACCTGAATTATTTTACATATTGAATTCCTTTTTTCAGATTGCTTCAAATTGGCCGATGAAAAAGAGATATCGGCCGAGATAAGGTGGATTACAGATGAGCCCAACAAGGATGTTACTACATTCAGTGGCTACAGAATGGATGGTGTTACCTTTAGTACCAAGGATCGTGATGATATGCGTCAAGTTCAATGCAGTGGTGTGTGTGTAGAAGTAGACACAATGGTTGTGCAGGGTAATGATCAAAATATTGAGCACATATCACATACATATTACGGAGTTATAAAAAGTATCTGGGAGTTGGACTATAATCACTTTAGGGTCCCTATTTTTCTTTGCAATTGGGTAGATATAAACAAAGGGATTAAGGTTGATGACTTGGGATATACATCGGTTAATTTGAATAGGTTGGGTTTTTTGAATGATCCATTTGTTTTAGCAAAACATGTTAAACAAGTTTGTTATATCGACGATCCCTCTGAAAAATTATGGTCGGTGTTGTTGAAATTGCCCGAGAAAAAGTACCATGAAGATTATGATGATGCAGATGAGGAATCCGTCAAAGTGGAACTCGAGAATGACTGTTTCATGCCCAATTTTCCCGAGATAGATGATAGTGGTGATGACATGGATAATTACATGCATGATGTTGATGAACTAATTCAACTTTCTTGAAGTATTTTTATTTGTCCTTTCAATTACTATACTTTGTATGAACATGCATAATAACTTTGGCTTGGTTCTGTTATCTATTTTCAGTTCTTGATTGTTGGTTGATTTGCTTGTTGCATCTGGTTTGGGTGGTTTTTCTTGTTGCCTTTGGTTTGACAGGTTTACCTTGTTTCTGGTAATGTTTTTAAAAAAAATACCAGAGTAAGACAACGGTTTTATCGGTTAGCCCATTGTCTGAAAGTATAATCTACAACATAGAAAAACACTTGTATGTCATTTTTAATTCAGACAACACTTATACTTGTACGTTGTTTGACACCATCTTAAATTACCAACAGAAAAAACAGCTTGTTTCATTTTTACAACTGTTAATTGAGACATTGTCTCAATATCTTTCAGACACATCATTTGAAAACCGTTGTGCAAACTTACTCACCTGCACAACATGAAGTTAGAAAGTGTTGTCTGCCTCTAAGAACTAGACAATGGATTTTAAAGTGTTGTGGTAATGCTATAAGTTTGTCATTCACACAACACCAGGTTTATGAAAAGATTTGTCTGACTTGTTTTACTAGACAACAGTTTTATTTTGCTTGTAGTAATATATATCAGCCAACACCTGTTTTTTGGTTTTTGAAAAACTGTTGTATAAAAATTCTGGGCAACACTTTTTTGGCCAAGCGTTGTCCGATGGGTGTTGTATGATCGCGTTTTTCTTGTAGTATTATCAGGTAAAATTAAAACTAATCTTAGTTAGCCATAATCACCTATTCACCCCCCTTTAGGTGTATTTTCATTTAGCTCGTACCAGCTGAGCTAGCTGGTTGTGGATCCCGAGTGTATTCGTTTATCAAGGTTTGAGTGTAGTTTGATTTCGTTAATGTAGCTTCCTAAACATAAAAATGTATAAGGAGGTTAACTGGTGGTTAATATTTCCACCTTTCCTACTTCAAATAGTCTGCAAATGCTAAAAAAGAATAATATAAATCTTAATTAATATAGCATACCTTTCTTATTATCCTACATCCAAATGTTAGAATTTAGTCCTGTAGTTAAGATTGCTACTACTATTACTAGCACTATAGTATGATGCTTACAAGAGAGCCGAAGAACTGAGTTACTCTCCTAACAAAGACAAGAGATGAGATGTACATTAATATGTAAAACAGATCATTATAAATATGTAAAGGAATCGTCTTTTTTTAATGTAGAAGCAGATGCAAAGTTCTTATAAAGGAGGACATTCTATGACATGATATGAATCAAGAGATGAATTTATGATCATTAATTAGTATAGCTGAATTACGGGGCAAATCTCCCTTGGCGGTGAGCTAATCACTAATCTGCCATGTGAAAGTCAGTATTCACAATCCGCAGTTTTAGTAGCTACTGCCAGTGGAGTATTGCCCCGTAATACATTAGTACATTTGCTTGACGATGAACAACTCACCAGGATTTTCACTTTATAAATACACAATCTAGGTAGGGACTTGAAAGAAGTTCAAGGTCTTCTACGTGTTGTACTTAGCATATACTTGAGTTCATTCTGTTTCCTGGTGTAAAAAAGACGTGTTAAGCATTCTCGAATAACCTCAACATTTGGTTTCATTTATAGATAGATCTCTTTCTGTCTATCTTATCCTTTTTATTCCTAGTCCTTGATTGGAACAAATAATGACTTTTCGTACTCCAATGGGATACAATTTCTGCCAGTTGATCTACGCACACCTGTAAATGAAAAGATGTGGAAAATAAAAACGATAATATTCCAAAAATCAGATGCTATGTCCTCATAATTTTCCATTACTCGTAACTTAAAAATTTGTTCTTCAAAAGAGAATCTGGACCTGTTTTCTGTAGAATTTTAACTGATTATATATACATAAGTATATATTTGTTTACTTCTCACTAGTAAAACACAAATCACACACAGATTTGCACACCAAAAGACCTACTTTTTCATTAATTAATGATACAATATATATAGAAGAAACTAACGTACTATAGCTATAAATCAGGAAAACTAGTAATGTGTTTAACAACTCCTACTAATCCACTTATTATGAGTCTTACAATTTCTCCACTAACAGCATGACTAAGTCATCAACTGAACAAATCAAATAGAAAACATTATTAATTTATTACAAATAAAAATAAGTTTAAGATTATTTTCAACAATCTCCCCGTAATCTTAAACTTAGCTGAACAAAATTTATGAAGCACTTCTTCATTTTTGTGATGCACTTCTCACCACCATCTCTTCATTTTGTGATGCACTTCTCACCACTATCAAGTTTGATGCAATTCTCATCAAAAACAATTTTTTGTTGATGCACTTCTCATCAACGTCATTTTTGTTTGCGGGAGCACTTCTCTCTCTCCTGGTGCACATAATCAGCTACATTTCTATAACAAAATTTTTTCACAACCACTTGTGCCATATATCTTTCTCATTATTTTCACTGCTCAATTTTCTCCTTAATTTTTTTATCATGCTTATCTTTCTTCTCCCCATGCTTCTCTCTCGTAGACTTTTTTCTTGATACCTCATTAAATATAAATGAAGAAATTTTTTGATGCCATTAAATATGATAAATAAATACTTAACATATATGTATAGGTGTATATTTTAAAATATCTCACAAAGCCCTAGATCATGAGGCTCTGATAGCAAGTGTAGAATTTTAACGGATTATATATACATAAGTATATATCTGTTATTTCTCACTAGTAAACACAAAAACATACACATTTGCACACCAAAAGACCATTTTTCATTAATCAATGATACAATATAGATAGAAAGGAAATAACGTAGTGGTAGATATAAATGAGGAAAAAATAGTAATGGGCCTAACAATCTACAATCCCTGCCAACTATTACGTGGCATGACTACGTCATAACTGAACAAATCAAATCAGAAAACATATTAATTACATATAAATAAAAATAAG